>NW_028277168.1:20269687-20425625 GCF_051122295.1 Plectrocnemia conspersa
AGGCTCTACTAATGACTGCTTTTAAAACAATACAGTACATGGTGACTGATTGTTTGCATACGAGCGGTGCATCAACTTGAAGATAACCTCCATTCACCGTCGAGTGATTAGTAAGAAAAATATTTTATAAATGCTCAATTTTATTATTTATGTGTTATCAATTATATCGGATGTATGTGTAAGTAAACAATATTTTTTATTAAATACAATTTAATAATGATCATCTTTCTATGTTTACTCTTGAGCATTGATAAAGAAATTATATTTTCAATGCTTTTTATATTTTTTAATATTTGAAGAAAAACATTACGACAGCCACATGAGGAATAAGTAGATAAAAACGTTTGATGAAGTGTTTCCATTTGCAATAACCATAGCGGGCTTTCGAAAACCATTATTATCTGTAACAAAAAGTACTTAACCGCAATAATTAGCTTTATATATTTATTGTTATTTGTATCTTTTGTAGACATTTGGTAAGCGACCACAACGGTTTCACATATTAAGATTCACACAGAAGACATACTCTAGATAAGCATTCTTTCCTATGAGTAAACATATAAAAGATTTGACATTTGCTTAGATCAACATTCACCTCAGAGAGCACTACTCGTCTCGTCTCCGACTCACTTATTATTTTATCAACCCTTTCACAAAAAAATCGCCAAAGCTAAAAAATGTCATCAAAAACATCGCCAGTACGCATTGGGTTCCTAAAGTTTCCATGAACATTTGACCCTTGTAAATGGTTATTTTATATAATTTAAGACTAAAAATCGCTTAAATTTATTGAACAATATTATTTAAAGAATTTATGACCTGAAAAGTGCCTACCACATATTAGCAAAATGTTAAATGGCGTGTAAAAAACTAGACGCGGTAAAAGGGTTAGTTTATTTATTGCAATTATTCCACTGCAACATGATAGGCGTTAGCCCAATGCGTACAATAATCAACAAATTCTAAGTAAATAATGAGACACCAAATTGAAATACTGCAGTCTAATATATATGTATATATATATCTTATCAATTATAAAATATCATCTGTCACTATGCACAACATAACTCAATTGTATTTTAATTATATATCACGATATTCATATGTGGGATTAGGAAAATCTAAGAAAACCTAATCTGTGATGATCAATTTGAAATATAATTATATACTGATCACTAATTTCGATCTCCCAGATATGATATAAATTAAAAAACATTGCATTCACGTGGGATTCCAACCAGTCTTGCAGGTATTAGTTATCAACTTATATTGTCTTTTGTGCTTATGCTTTTTAAATATATAAATCAGCTCATCCATTCGCCCTCAGCGTGGCAACAAAATGCCCAATAATTTACTTTTATCATGATGCAATGTAACTGTATGTTTCTGTTAAAGATTTACACTGTTGCTAAAGCTATAATTTTGATATAAATGTGCTTATTATTAAATATATTTTATTTCTCAAGACAATTTTCTGAATAATTGATCTATAAAGTTTATTTTAAAGGTCATTATATAATAATTACAATAATCAATAAACGTTAAATATATAAATGTTATAACGATTCACCTTGATATACATAAATACATTAAGCCTATATGTATGTGATGTTACATATGACCTTAGATAATTTATTAACCAATCGCAATCCATTTATTATTATTAATTAAAAACATAAAAATATTATTTTAGTAATAAAATTATCAATTCAAAGTCATCTTATTTATTTACATTTTTTATTATGAAAATCTCTCAGATAACAAAACAATTCATCTTCTCCCCATCTTCTGCTTAAAAGCCGGTCGACTCAAATGACTCGTTGTTCTGTAGACGTTCTTTCTGTCCTCCTTGTGTTTCTTGTTCTTATCGGCACGATCTTTAATCTTTTTATCTTTGAACATACTAAACTTCATCTCTCTATTTCCACCAAAGCCAGACATTTTGACGTTATTGTTTTCTTTTTTCAATCTATCTCCCAAGGTATTTCTAATGAAAATAAAAATAATTTAATGCAACATGAATAAATATTTAAAAAATGTAGTAAAACTCTCAATTCATACTTATTGACTCTCGTAGATATATTTCGAATCGATTTGAATCCGCCTTTGAATTCTGGATTAGATTTCAATTCATAAAACTTGGGTTCTGATTTTCTATTTTTCCTCTCTAACTCAGCTTGGAGTTTCCTTTCGGAATCAAACTTATCTTTAACGTCTTTCTTCCATGTATGTTCATCGTCAGAACTACTATCGGCATCAGATTCATCATACAATTCATCGTCGGAATTTTTTCTTTCCTCCTCTTCAATATCCTTTAAATAAAAATATTATTAATCATACATAAATGTATAAAAACTGAAAATAAATCAATCAACATACTTCCATAGGTTCTGGCTCCGCAACTCTAACTTTCTTTGCCGACTTAGACATTTTAAGTGTCGATAAAACTGGATTCAATAATTTATATTCGTCGGACTCTTTATTGACTTCAAAATCTGGATTTGCGAAAAGTTCCTGAATAATAAAAAAAAAATTATATTAATATATTTATTAGTAAAAGTTAATACCAAAAAAATAATACTGCATACCTTGAATCTCTGATCTGACAATATATCGTTTGCTTTATTTTTCTTTTTCTTATCGTTGACATCTTGCATCAATTTCGCAGCTAGTTCTTTATTTACTGGTGGAAGATCAGATTTTATTTGCAGTCTAGACGGTCTTTCTTGTTCTATCTTTTCACGTATTCTACGCCTCCTGAATTCTTCAAAGGCGAACGGATCGGAGATTGATTTAGCTTTCTTATATAGCCGCACATCGATAAAGTATCTGTAAAAAATAAAATAAAATATTGCAAACCATAAATTATATATTTTAATATGATTAACTAGATATATTACCCGTGCATGTAAGCTCTCAATAAATTCGTTCCCAACAAATGACTCAAACCCAATGCTTCCAGTTCTTGTTTTGTGACGAATTTATAGTCATCGTAAATGTTTTGTGCTGATGTTGTCTCCAACTCTTCAGTTAGATTATCTAAGAAGGCACACCAGCGTGGAGCAGGACCTTTAAAACAAATATTTTATTCAAAAAAGTTGCTATACTAAGTTATTTTTGAAATGCTTAATTCATCCTCGGGTGTATTTTCAGATTATTTAAGAGTCCATATGATGATAAAACATATTGTATCACTAACCAAGGGATGGAATATAATAAGTCAACATTTTAGGATCTTCATTCGCCATGAATAAAAGTCCAGAACCAGGAACTATGCACAGATTATTCAAGTCATGCGTCGCTTCTATACTCGTGTACTGTTTCGTCTGCATATAAAAATATAAATTAAATCAGAGCTCAATTTAACATATTTCAAATAAAAAAATAAGCACAATATACCGTATTTTTATCCCAAATTTTCAACACTGAGCTATCCATTGAATATATGTAATCCATATCACGATGAAAACGCACATCTTTTATTGGTAATCCGTTCATATGATCCTTTACTATGAGAGGCTTATTGGATCTTATATCGTATAATATAACATGACCTGTCGATGTACCTACTCCTAAATGTAAGCCACCGTGACTCGTCAAAGCTGTGACTGAAGGTATACCATCAAATCTACAAAATAAATAATTCATAATTAATACCATTGCAATCAAATATGTATAAGTAATAATAATCATCACCTATCATCTAAATCTGCACAATGTAAAGCACAATCTAAAGCCGCTTGACAAGAACGTGATCTTGGATCCCATGCTTCTAATTTGCCTTCTTGAGTACCGAATACGACTAAGCCGTTTTCCGGGTTGATAACACACTTATTGATACTAGATGCGTTCGTAACGAACGGTGCCATAAACTGTCCGACTTCTAAATTTAACCGATAAGCTTCCTAAAAGTTTAATAAATCATATAAAAAACATTAACAATCTTATATATTACAAACAAATCTACATACTGAAGAAGCTCCAACAACGTAAACATCGCAAGTTTGCCTATGATAAGCCAAGTCTCTGCCAAATCGAGGCACTCTCGTTCTGTAATGTCTTCCATGTGCAACGTGGAATTCGATGTATCTATCGCATTGTAAGAATAACATCTGAAATTAAAGCAGAGCAATTAAAACCACACTATTAAACTATCTAGCAATAGATGCTTACTTTTGAATAGTCTTCGCTGAGGACTTCGAATGTGACGACTTCAGAATCGAGACACCTCTCAAATTTTAATGATAGATTATTGACTTCGAAACATTTGACTCGTGGTTTGTATATGCCGGTCGCCATCACGTATTGACCGTCCGATGACAATTTTATGGTAGTGCTCAAGCCGGGCATGTTGAAGTCTTGTATGAGTTCTATCCGCCTTCGTACATCCAAATTTTTCTTTAACAATGCACGTCTTTTTCTTTCCGACAGCCACTATAAAATATAAAATTGCATAAGGATCGCCTAGTATAAAAATATGACCAAAACATACTTCTGGAAGCGATTTTCCGGCACTGAGGTTATAAATCTTAACGTTATCAATTTCTGAGACTTGCATATTTGTAAATTAAATACGCATTAGTTTACAAAATTGATTTTAATGTAAGTTTAATATTCAACATAACGCTGTATCGTGGTATACGCATAAAAATAGTTTTAAACTCGAGATAAACACATGTCAATAGTTTAACTGTCAAACGAACAACGTGGGTTATGTGGCCGTAGCAACGATAATTTTGAGCATTATTTTTTTTATATACATATATGTCAATGATATCGTTTTCTGTTCACACAATCCATTCAAGTTTAAATATATTTATTTAATATTATACGCTAATATTACACTTTTTATTAAAATTAGAAAAAGTATACAAAATAAATTTATAAAGTTTCTCAATTTTAGATAATTCTCTGCTGACAATAATTTAAAAATCTTCTCCCTTTTCACTTCTTTCAGAGTAAAAGGGATCAACTTGCAAATCGCACTATTCCAGTTGAAGATCAGATCGGACCTTCATAATGTGACAGTCAAGGGTTTGGAGTACAGAGTAATATATTCTACAAATCTTCAAATCGGCGATCAAAATCCGCCTTTATTTTATCAATGAACATTATGTTTAATACCCTAACCCTAATTATTTTTCATTTCTTTAAAATGTTCTTTGCAACTAGGAAAACATGTAAAAGCATCATTAGTAAAGTTGATTTAAAAAGCTTTAATTTGTTTTTAAATCCATTCAAATAATCGAAATAATTGGAAATATTCTGTCGCTTGCCTTGCAATTTTAAATTCAACTAGTTTAAATGGTTAGTAATATCAGTAATAAATGCAAGACCTGAGAAAAAATATAGAATCATGCATTTGATTTTCAAATTCTCTTGTGTCTTTAAGAAATATGAGTATTTCTTTTTGATTGAAAAAAATACGCTCCAGACATTTTCAGGGTTCAACCAGCAAACATCGAAATGCAAAAGCAAATCGCCAAATGAAGCATACACCTCACTTAATAAATAGCGAAACTTATGATGAGTTAAAGTTGCATTACCTCCTCGTATGACGTTAGATATTTTTATAACTACTTGCATGCCATTGAAATGTTGTAAAAATTTTCCATAGAGGGCTTCCTAGTGAATTATGCAGTGTACTGTTGGACATTAATTATTGTTTTGTTTCAATAGGCCACAAAAGCCGGTTTCAGGCCCCATCATGGTTTTGGTTCCATCAAATCGATGCATGAGTATTTATCGAATGCTCCAAACCTCGTAACGGAGTTTTGAACTTCCTTAAAAATATCAACGCCTGTTGTGTATCGGGATACTGCTTAGAACTAGAAAGTCCGCTACAGCGGACTGGTTAGTTCTATAATATGTTCATTAATAATCGAATTTCAATATACGAACATGATTTTATTTATTAAAATGCATTGATATATTTTTAAATAATTTATTCAAACTCAACCCTATGGTCAAAAAAAGTATTATAATTTATGATACACGCAGAAGTTATTCTTTGTTAGTACTGTTAATAATGATAACGTCCAGATTTTATATTCAGTGAGGTCTATTTTTTTACATATTCCTGTTCGATTGTTGGTGGCTGATATATGATTTCTGAATCATTATTGGACCTATGTTTTGGTTTTCAATGTTCAATGGGAGGACCGTGAAGTTTTATAAACATTAAATTTGATTAATAGGCTGATTATCGCAAGGTTGACTTTGTTCCGAAAATACAAGTTTTGTGTGAATTGTATAGAAACAATAACTTACGCAAATAGCAATTTTCCAGCATCCCTAATAAACGAATAGTCTGTAGTAGGAATTCGCAAGAACGTGCACAGCATTTGACATAATGTGAAACGAAACGAGTTTTTTGCACGACCGTTGATTCCAGGGTATGTAATTGTATGTAAACTAAATAATTATAATGGCGACCACAGCTTAGTCGTTATGTGTTGTGTTTAGACCAAAAATGTGATTCATGCTAATGGAGCTGTCAAGATAGCCCGATTAAAAGTTGATTTTCTTTTCGACTTTAATATAGTTTAAGGCGTTAATGTTTTGGTCGCGAAGCAATAAAATGTACGCCACAAATTCCGGAAGTTCAAAGGTACGATTCACCCCAATAATTACAATACAGCCAAATTATGAAATTATCAGTGAAAGCTTTCCGTTTTCTCCATCATGTAACACACGGTGTAAACACTCATATAAAGATATATTTGTTTATAGTGATTCAAATCATTCGTACATCAATATACATGTATGAAACCATTAGAAATTAGTTATTAATTATTGTTATTTTATTCAACAGAAGCAGGATACAATGGAAAATTTTGTTAAATCTGATATTCTAAAAAATATATCCACACATAACAGAGAAACGACGAATGATGACTTATCGACTTCTTCAAAATCTAATTTACACCCTGATAACGTGAGATTATATTCTATTGTTCAACAAGAATATAGCATTGTCGCTGAATAGTGAGTATCGAATTTTGCTTTATGATTATTATTTTATTTAAATGTATAGTAAACAATGCATTATGTATCACAGTGAGATGCTTTTGAGTGAAAATTTACATGGAATTTACGTAATCCCTTCGTTTGAAAGCTCTTTTCGTAAGTATTTCATTATGTATTTTATTTTATATTTTCAACTGAATTAAACCGTATTTTTTTCAGTTTGGTTTGGAGTGATATTCGTTAGATGTGGATATTATGAAGGCGGTGTATTTAGATTCTCTGTTGTCTTACCAGAAACTTTTCCAAATTGTGAAACTCCTGTGAGTATTATATATAACTTGATTATTTCTATGAAAAAATCCTACAAAAATAGCCTATATAAAAAATTTAAATGGAAGAAAAATAATTTTATTTAATTTATTCAACCCTTTCATAGTTGAGAATTAATTTCATTAAATTTGTTTTTAGATATTGTTTATGTAAATATATATGAGACATATATATATATACAATAAAACCTCGACTTACAAATAACTTTACTTACGAGTATTTCGAGATACGAGCAATTTTAAAAAAAAAACACATTGTATTTACCAATTAAATTTTTTATAATTGGAATATCTTTAGTATATAGAATGAAGAGAAACGGACCAAGTATACTTCCCTGAGGTACACCATCTGGTATTTTGAAATGTATTACTTAGCAAAACAGCGTAGCTTCGATTCTTCGGGTGAGACCGTAAAATGTGGATAATAAAATAGGGAGCTCCGTATTTTAAGTTTATACATTAATCCGTCATGCCATACTGTATCAAAAGCCTTTTCTATATCTAGCAATAAAATAATAGAACTTTTTAATATTAAAATCGGCAAATATATGCTCTGTTAGTATGTTAAGTTTATGCGTAATCGAATGATATTCACAGAAATCAAATTGTTCATGAATGATTTTGCTATTAAGAAATTTCTTTAATCGAGATAATATATTTTTTTCAAATAATTTTCTAAATGACAGCAATTAACTGATCGGGCGATAGTGAATTGGTATGTTATCTGCTTTGCCAGGTTTTTTATCGGTTGAATTTTTGCCGTTTTATAGATAATTGGGAAATATCCAATTGGCTTTATGTGATCACGCCCAAATCAACTGGAAACAGAGATTTTATTAGAATTTAATCCATTTAATTATTTCACAGAAAATCAATCTGTGAATGAATTCTACAAAATCATATTTGAGAAGTAATTAGTACAAAGTAGGGATTATATTGATAAGAATACTACTTAATAGCTAAAGGAATTGTCAGGTCCATCAACTAAACTTCTCATCTATCTATAATTGGACGGATGGATTAACGCATATATCATCATAAAAAGGTCGCAGTGGGAACGCTCTGTAACAAGCATTCCCACTGCTACGGCGACGGCACGATTTCATTGCTTTTGATGTGGATTTTTGACTTGTGAGAAGGGATACTTGTTTTTTGCACTCTCTTGTTTGTCAATATTCAGTTTAGATATGCTTCACCTGATTCTCACTTATTGTAAATCGTAATATTGTTACTAAAAGTCTTTATATGAACGGCAACAGCCCGATTTTATTATTTTTGACAATTCTAAACAGGGACGTCATTTGGGGTAGGGGGATCTTTTGTTCTCTATTAAATTCATTTGGCCAGAAAAATGTGTCATTTAATGAAATTCTATGAATCTGAAGGAGTATCCGTGATCTCTGGTTCCTCGTGGTCCAGCTTGAGTCTGTGCATCGTCTATTGGTACTTCGATGAAACTTGGACAATTGGGATAGAAGACCAATTTAGGACCAATAGTGTGATTGTTTAACTACATTTCCGTATATTATGAAATAAATTGTAATTCGTGGGCGCACATCCAATAATATTCAAAGCTTAAATATGCAAACAATATCTAAAAATATACTCAACAATGCTTAAAAATATATAAGATTATAAACCCTAACTTGTATTAAATTATGAAGTTTTTTGTGGGATTTTTCTGTAAAATTTTTCCGATCGCCACTTATATTTATTATTATTATTATTTTTAGAGCATTATGTTTCAATCGCAAATATTTCACCCGTCAGTTGATCCTAATACTGGAAATCTTAACTTGAAAGAAGTATTTCCAAAATGGACAAAATCGTCTAATCACATTTATCAAGTATTGAAATACATTCACTGGATATTTCAAAATGTCAATGTCAAGATGCCGTCTAATAGTGAAGCTTTAAAAATGTAAGTAGATTACACGCCGACTTCTTTACGCCTTATTTATAATATTAATTTTAATACATTTTTTTCAGATATAAGACTAACAAAGTGTTGTTTGCGGAAAAGGCTAAAGAGAGTGTTATGTCGAGTATCGATCATTTGTACGATGAACCGCCTACTAACGATAAACATTACATTTGCTTCAGTCCGTACGATCCCTCCGTACACGACTCTGTCAAGACTTTGATGTTGAATCAGTCTAAAAGTTCAGACGAGTCAAGCCAAGGACTGTCATGGGTTGAACCCGGTACATTTCAACCGTTCACCAAAAACGACAGTGAGACCAGATGAAATTATGTCAAAAAGCATAATTTGCTTACTTATGAAATTGAGGATAGCGCTTTATGATACTCAAATGCGTTGTTTTTCATAATTATTAATAAAATAAAATTTATTGTTATAATATAATTGAGTATACGTAAATTTTAATGTTTAATCTAGGACGAATATAAGTACAAAGTACTCCTTGATATCAATAGAGGAAAGTATTAATTTTGTTGCCATTGAAATAGTTTATTTGTAAGCAGTCTTTTTTTATTATTGTAAAGACCCATGTTTTATAATTCATTTTTTTATTTAGCATCTTATCTTATTTAAAGAAAGTATTACAGTTATTACGTTGTAATAATTAATATATAAAAAATAAGTTACAGATGATACTCCTATTCTTTTAGACGATTATTTCATTAGGACTGCAAAATAAATGAATTTTAACTATTAAATCATAACTTGATGTACTATCATTTCTCATCTAAGACTGAATGTTTTCAATGAAAAATATATATTGCGGTTTGCGATTACAAATTCATATCCATATTAGTGTTGTTTTGAATGTTTTAGAATTTAACATTTACTGATAGCTTCATATTGAATTTATATAAAAGCCAAATTGACTATTGTTATAATTTAACATTGTATTTAAAATTGTGTTAAGCTTAAAATACATAATAAAATAATAGGAATATAAGTTTTATTAAATAATCTTTATTTACTTTTAGGTTTATAAGTTTGGTTTATTTGATTAATCTATTTTATGACTAGATAAAATTCTCTCATAACAAAAAAGTGAAATTTATATCATTATGTAAGAGATTTAATATTTTTAACCAATATATAAAACGTTGACAAATATAAATATTGTACCTATGTATATAAAATGTTAAATTTAATATTAGCCTTAAAAATAGTAATCATTTACTATAATATACGAACAATTATTTTAATTAACATAAATGTATGTACGTGTATATTGTACTGTGATCGATAAATAAATTTATATAGACTAGTCATGAAAGCTGTGTTTTATTTGATGTTTTCAAGATAGTTTTATACCACTCTTGATCGATGGTAATCAACCGATGGTCCCAATTCAAGTGTGTCGGCGGTAGATTTTCTCCATTTTCAAAGACAAAGTGTTTACTTAATTCAATAGCTAGTTTGGATCTGACGAGACCTATAGATCCCACTTTTTCTGAAGCCGGATGATAGACCCTTCCTGTATCGGGAATCATGATCAATTTATTCGGTATGAATTCCGTTATTAATAAATCGCCTGCATGTCCATATGACAAAATATACTTTTCCTTGTCTTCGACCGTCTTTTTTATGATATTTGTGTATACAATTGGATAATCGTCGCATCTGACAAAGTTTCTTTCTCGTCCGCATAGTGACACGTATGGAAATTCAGAAGTATATCTATCAGTATTATTGAGTTTTAAATTCTTAAAGAAAAATTGTAGAAACTTCTTTTCTTTGAAACACGACGTGAAGTTTTTCATTTTGGAGTCGTCTAAAAATAGCTGTAAATTTTAATAAGCTATTGTTGAGAACATAACCTTGAATGGTTTAAAAATAATTAATAAAAAATACAAACCATGCCCTGATGATCGACATAATAGAAATACTCTCTGATTCGAGGCTCTGGTTCTTGGCCTTGAACATATGATAAAAATCTGATAAAGTTGATTCTACTATTGTTCCACTTCATTTTGAAATAACAACAATCGATCACATGTCAAAATTTAATAATGTTGCCAGCGTCAAAATTCTACAATCAACTGTTGATTCAAATTTAAAAAATAAAATTAATACATATATATTTTTTTAAATATTCAATTTAAAAAAATCTCTTTAGACGTTTATAATTCATTAAAATACTCCTATTGACTTTAAATAATAAGATTGATTTATTTGTCACACCAGAGAATAACCGTCACGCCCGTGTTAACCGTCAGTACCGCCAAGTTTTAGCCATAATAGAAATCTATATGTAAATATAAATATAAACAGGCCCCATACTAATACCACCGTAAGAATATTTTAAATTAGTATTACATAATGTTGTATATGAAATGATTTTAAAAATGGTACGCATTTGTTTTATTAATTTACTTTACTTCTTCTTCTTGATAAGCAGGGCTGGCCCAAGATTTTTTGTACATTTCGTAAGGTGACCACATTTTATACATATCAAAGTAGAACACTAAAAGAATATCATCTCAGAGCAACGAACAAAAATTTCCAGATGACCTTTTTTGCCAGTTGGACGGCGCTGTTTATGCTTATATATTTAAAATAATTGGTGCCCCCAAGTGACCGCCCGTACAGCCAGTCCCTTAGGCAGGCTCTGAGGGACGTGAATAATTCTAAAATATAAATCAATCTAACGTAGTTTTGCCTATTTGGAAAACCTTTGTCTTTATACAATATTTTATAGACTTTATGATGCTAAACTTTTTTTTAATTCGACATGCATTAAAACGATATATTTATATTTCTTTTAATACCTAGCAGTCTAAAAGTGAATGTCTCCCGGTTTAATGAGTAAAAAATTAAAATGTAATTATATAGGAGATTAGCATGACGCTACGCTAAAAATACCCCTTGTTACTACCCACTATGTTTTCCGTGACTCTGTTAGGCAATCAGCATTCGCGTGTTTATAAATTTATTATGAAATGATAATGTTTATGAAAATATTTTATAGTAAGCAAATTTGACAGTTTCAAAATGTCCATTTGCTGTTCAAACCCAAACATAACCCAAACAAATACAATGGTTTATTTGTTTTGGTTAGATTTGTATTTGAACAGCACGGGAAACACAATTGGCGAGTAACGACTGGTGGTTTTTGAAGATCGCCGTACTAACTAACGAGTACCTTTTCAAATTATATTTTTACACGAAAAACTCATATTATTGCTATATATATATATATATATATATATATATATATATATATATATATATATATATATATATATATATATATATATATATATATATATATATATATATATATATATATATATATATATATATATATATATATATATATATATATATATATATATATATATATATATATATATATATATATATATATATATATATATATATATATATATATATATATATATATATATATATATATATATATATATATATATATATATATATATATATATATATATATATATATATATATATATATATATATATATATATATATATATATATATATATATATATATATATATATATATATATATATATATATATATATATTCTGAATGCCTCTCAAAATTAAAGTTATAAAATAAATTTTATTATTTTATTCACGCGCTGCATGATATCAGAAGTGGCATAAATTGTCATTTTATTATTTTTATTTTGCTTATTTTTATAATACACCATTTTACAAAATGTATTTTTATTAATTTTGTATCATTTTATTAATATTATAACGCAATTTAATTATAAATATGTGGCATTGTTTTTATTATTTAATTTTTATACATGTATTGAGAAAGATTATTATAATTTACGTGTGGCAACATCGGTGGAGGAGCCCGTCTCCCATAGCATGGTGCAGCATCTTATGCTGAAACGGTTCGGCTTCGGCTGAAAATAGCCATTATTTCAACATGGGAACCAACACAGAGAGATCTTGGAAACTTCGTGAGTTTTTCATAGTCAAATTTGACCCAAAGCAGTCGCCGCTGTTGTGCATTTTACCATTTTGGATGACATTCACTTAATTTCTTTGAAGATATGTCAATATCTTAAGATTAGTCATACCATTGTACAATTTCCAACGCCTAATCTTCGTTTATGTTAATAAATTGCCTCAATACTGTGTTGACATTGGATACGTAAAGATTTGTTTAACACATGTTCTCAATATTTTGTTTGATATTTTATTTATTTATTATTTAAATTAAATTATGTCGTATTTCAGAGGAGTTTACTGCTCACAATGCCAACGTTAATTGCTTGGCTATGGGCCACAAGTCGAATCAAGTCTTAGTGACGGGCGGTGATGATAAAAAAGTCAATTTATGGGCTATCGGTCGAGAAGGCTGTTTATTGGTAAGCTTATCGCTGTATATTAAGTCGCTATTTATTATATATAAAAACGATTGTATTGTCTTTTAAAGAGTCTCAGTGGACACAAGACGCCAGTAGAATGCGTATGCTTCGGTCATTCCGAAGATATGGTCTGCGCCGGATCGCAGAAGGGAGATCTCAAAGTCTGGGATTTGGAGGCTACCAAGTTAATCAGATCTATGGACGGACACAAGGATGCAATCAAATGCATGGACTTTCATCCGTACGGCGGCTATTTAACGACGGGCTCTTGCGACCAAAACATCAGACTTTGGGACACGCGACAAAAAGGCTGTATTTGCACTTATAGTAGTCATAGAATGGCAGTCAATAGTTTGCAATTCAGTCCCGATGGACAGTGGATAGCTTCTGGTGGAGAAGAAGGTATTTTTATATTTTTTTACTGCCTTAAATCCCTATCTTATTTGGGAAAAAAAACCTTTCCCCCCAACAGTCCAAATAATCATAAAATTGATAATATACATATTAACGAATAAAACTAGATCATTTTAATAAATAAAACTTTCAAATTTTAGTAAGATATATTCAAGTAAAACTAAGAATAATTTATGATTTAAAAAAAATGCCATTAATTTTTAATTAAAAATATTCAAACTCTGATTTTCTTATAAAAAATCTTCTTAGCAGTTAAATAAAACGATTGTGAATAACAGTTCGTAATGTGGTATTTTCCTGTTATCTGGAGTCATTTTTAAGTTATATTATTTATTTGTTTAATTATTTTGCTATACAAATACGTTTTATAACAAACAGATGCGAATGAGCAGCAGCGAGTAAGCGTTGTTCAGAATAGTGAACACCCCATGAATAATTTAATGAATAAAATGTATTATTCTAGTCATTTTTGGTCGCAATAAAAACGTGAATTATATATTGTGTTTTTGTATTAAAAATAAACAATATTATTTTTAAAAATGACTAGATTACAAAAAAGTACCCAAAATTATTATATTTTACTCACAAAATTTTCATTGTGATAATTAAGTTGGAAACCATTGTATATATATGTATTATGAAAACAATGTAATAGCAGATTTCAATTCCTAAAAACTAGCGTTTCACTATACTTCTTTGAATATTAATTAATTGTTACATCAAATTGTCTTAGGTGCTGTAAAGGTCTGGGACGTTAGAATCGGACGAGTTTTAAAAGAATTCAACGAACACGCCGCTCCAGTTACTTGCGTTAAATTTCATCCACATGAATTCTTATTAGCTAGTTGTTCTACTGATAGAACCGTTAATTTTTGGGATATGGAAAAGTTTCAATTGGTATCAGCGACAGAAAAACAAGCATCATCTATTAGGTGCTTATAAAAAACAATTACTCATCATAGTTATACGATGTGTACGATGCTTATAAAATATTACTTTTTTGTATGTTCAGACAATTATGGTTCTCTGAAGACGGTGCATGTTTATTGGGAGGAGGAGTAGCTGGTCTTCAAATCTTAGGTTGGGAACCTGCTAGACAATTTGATATTGTGCCTGCTTCGTGGGGACAAATATACGATATGACTGTAACCCATAATAAATTGGTTAGTTTTATATAAATTGTAAATAATTATAGTTATCAATTGAACAATATATATTTATTTAAATACTTTAGATTGCCGGATGGTTCCATTCGACCAATGTTGTGTTAAACGTTGTTAATTTGCAAACTGTGCATCCATTTGGAGGACCTCGACCAGCCGAACCAGTGATAGAATCATCTCCGTTTCAAAAAAATACATCGATTAGGAAAAGCTTCTCTAAAGAGCGTCCACCAAAACAAGGTATGATTAATATTACAATACTAATTTTTATCTCTGACGCATACCACACAACCCATTAAAAATGATTATTTCTTCAATGGTGATATCAGATCAGGTAATTCTCGCCAAGTTAAAAAAGGCCAATACCAGATTTCAACAACTAAAGGTTTGAAGCGAAAATGTATATTCTTGAATTCAAGGAATTTTAAGAAATCAACTGGATAACTAATAGCTTATTCTTCATCTGTTATTTTTGTTAATTAGCTGAAATAAATGTGCTGCAGTTGCATTGACTGGTGCAAGTATCCTTCGCTTTTGCTACCATATATTGCAGGCAGCTAAATAGAAGTTCATAATAAATAAGTAATGGTCCCAAAAATTTCAAAACAAAATCTAGTTTTTCATCCAATAAATAGTCTGATTCCGAATTATCCATAATTTTGTCAACATAACGACTGAAATTTTAATCTTGTGAATCCATTTTCGAATAGATATTTTTATTTATTTATTAACTTCCTACCGTAAAATTAAAATAATTTGAATGTTACCACTTCAGATGAATTTGCTAACTTTAGAAACAAAGAAAAATAGGGATAATTTTGGTTTAGTTTAAAACAATGGTCGATTTTGTTGTTTCTATGTTTCGTCCTCAGTTACGATATGATGCAAAACAGGGGTATTTATTTCTTGTGTAGTCAGTGTTATACATTCATACGCATTTCGCTTTACTATCATCCCGTAATAAGTGTGGTACCCATGTCCCATGTTTCCAAACCTTCCAGATTTTTTAATGAATCTTTGGACACTCGACTCTTATAACATACAATTGCATGTTTTATGCTTGTAATAACCGTATATATTTAAACTTACAGTGGTCCATCGAAAATCGCTGCTGGATGAAAAGACAGTCGAAGAATCTGGCACCGAAGAAGAAGAAATACCAGCTGTGATACCAAATTATATTAATTATACTGAAATATTTCATCCGAGTCGATCTTGTATGTATATCTGATTACGATAATGGCATGTTTATGTTTCAATAACATTGTAAATATATAACGTTAAATGTGTTTGCAGTAAATCGCACCCCTCCTCCCAGCACGAGCTTGATAACACCTCCAGAAAGTCTGTCGTTATCAGGTTCAGGTTAGCACACTTCTTCTTTTTTGCAAATGCTATGTCTAATTTCTGTCGCTGTGTTCTATTTATATATAAATATAATAGTTGAAACTCAATAATAATGTATTGATGCCTATTTTTTTAAAGTCACTAATCAGCAACCTGCGTCGCTATCGAGCGATATGCACGGATTAAATATTGGCATGACAGATCCTCCATCACCTACATATCACTCGGCGCCGACATCGTTAAATAGTGATGTACCGACTCAACTCTCGCATAGGTAATTTATAAGGATTGTGTATAAAATAATTATATCATAATATATAACTCTATCTAAATATGTAGATCTTACGAAAGCATCCACACACCGCACGAAGACTCGGACAGCGACCATGTTAAAATCATAGATTATATACCTCAGAAAGTCAACGCCGTTCGATCGTTACGACGTCAACATTCGGACGGAGAAAATAAAAGCAAAACTAGCAATCCTTCGATAATCAACAATGGTAGCTCACAGTTGAGAAATAGTAATAGCGAAATGTCTTTGGGGAGAATGCCGCCACCTAGATCGCTCTCGTTTAGTCGAAACATTAGAGACATGCCTTCGGCTTCACATCGAAACTATTCTTCAAACAATAAAAGGTAAAAATTTAAATGTTATCAAACTCATAATTTCCATATTAACCTCGCTTATATTTTTTCAGCACAAATACCAAAACTCCGTCAGTAGAAATTTATGTAACTCATCCGTCACAGCCGACCATGCACAACATGCAAAGTCAAAATCGATCACCGTCACCCGAGTTTATTCCAATAACCACCGATAGACCAGTCGGAATAGATCTCGAAGAATTTCTTCCGGTAAGTTTTTTAGCATATATTATATTAGAATTGATCATTCATTATTGAAATATAATTACTAGAAATCCAAAACTGGCTATGTACCTGCCCGTGGCGAATTGTCTGAACAGGAAGCGTTGAGCATTATGATGCGAGGACATGAACCAATGTTGCCTGTTTTGGCGACAAGACAACGCTCCTTACAAGTATTACAATCACGATTACTTTCGATTGTTGTTACTGCGGCTATGTTATTAACCTGTGTCGATTTGCTTTCTGTTAGATATTTCATTCAATGTGGATGAGTAAAAGCTTGAAGGTCGCCCTGGAGGCAATTGCAAGCTCAGGCGAATTAGCTGTAATCCTCGACATTTTAAATGTGATAATTCTGAGGCCGTATGTATATTCATAAATATTTGTATCATATATATAATGTGCTATTATTTAATATGCTTAATATTTTTTATTGTAGTTCCATATGGAATTTAGACATTTGTGCAATATTACTACCTCAAATAAACCTTCTACTACAAAGCAAATATGAGTCGTAAGTTATAATTATATTTTTATAATATGTAATTACTATTAGTACTTAAAAGCAGAAGTCATCGTAAGAAAATGAAGTGATCTCCAGTGACTTCTCTAGTCATTGATCCATTTGATCCATATACATAGATACAGTGGCATCAAACGAATAGAACATTTTTGATGACATGATATTTTTGTTCGTTAATACGTAATAAAACCTCTTGTAAATTTAAACTTAATATGGTGTTTCACAATAATTTTGTGAATGTCCTATTAGTTTGACTGCCACTATATACTACATACATTAAATATTTCATTAATCTCGCATATAAAATAAATTATCTTCATTTTAAGAATAGTCCTAGTATATATTATATAATTATTTGACTATTTAGTTATTATTAGATTAATGATTAATATTTGTTTTATAGATACATGACAACTGGTTGTTCAGCTCTGCGTTTAATACTTCGCAACTTCGCTTCAGTGATAGCGAGCAACGTCCAAAGCGGCGGCGTCGGTGTCGATATTCCACGAGAAGAACGAATAGCGCGATGTAGGCGGTGCAGAGATCTATTGTTCGACATTCGTGGGACTCTTCAAACTCGCAGGCCAAACCATCCTCGGTTCACTGCCTCCTTTGCCGACCTTCAAAACTTGATCGATCAGAGTTTCCAATGACTTTTAAACACCATGACATATCTCTCACTTTTAATCTTTGATTTAACAGACTTCCCAACGCAAGGTAACATCGAATAATATTCCTCGGGCAATCATGACGCACTTAAAATCAATTTAATGACAGAAAGATAGTTTATTTTACTCAAGCAATATAGCACAAGAAATACTTTTGTACCATTCAATATACTTTTTAACCATTCCTGTAAAAGTTATATATATTTGAGTGAGAGATAATAATGAAATATTTTCTGATGAACTTCCAGTATAAACCTATCCCAGTGATGTTCATATATCTTTTTTAACACAAAATAATTAACGCATATATTTTTTAACAATATATGTATATATTGTGAAAATATCAATTTTATTAAAACGAAAAGTAATAACTTGTGTATATAATACTTTCGTATTCCTAGTTTATATGTCAGGCAATCAAAAAGATTAACCATTAAGATTATGTTTATGACAATCGTCTCATATCAGAATTCGGTACAAGTTTTACTTTTATGTATTTATTTTATAATTTATTTCGTTTTATTCTGGACCAAAGGTAACAAAATTAATGGTATTTAATACTGAAAGTGTAAATGGAGCTTATGAGCGATTAAAAATAATTAAAATAATTAACCAGTGATATATTTACAGACGTTATCTCAGCATTTATGATGGCAGCGAGTGAAGCTTATGTTAGATTATTTTTGTATAAATATAAATCTTTTTGATTTGCCCGTGTTTTATGTAAACCAAACGTGAATTGTTTAACATGTACGTATTCAACAATTGCCTTACTATATTAGTCTTAAACTCATATTAAAATTAACTATGCCCTAAATAACCATTGTATTGTTATATATGCAATAGGGGCGCAATTTTAAACGAGTAATATTAATAATTTATTTTAGGATACTTAATTGTGATTAGTTTAAAATGAAAACGGATCATTTTATTAGCAATGGTGAACAATTTCTGGCGTCGCATCCAGGAAGGTTAATCGTTTGGCTTTTATATCAAACGGTGGATATAATATTTATATTCGCTCTTACTACGAAACCAAACAAAGTATTATCTAGTGATTGTATTTTTACTCGTTCATTTATATTCTTATGTATGAAAAAAAGATGTACAAAAAATTCTATATTAAATATATTTACTAAATAGATGTAATATATTAACAAATTTAAATGAAAGAAGTCTAATAACGATTTAACAATATTCTAAAGCTCCACAGCTTTATTGTTATTAAATATAAAAAAATAACACTATTAAATCGAAACGTGCTTATTTATATTATGACGATAATCTGCCTTAATCATATTTTAATTACATATATACAACTATGGTGATTAATAATGTAAATAAAATTATTTTCAAATATTGCAATTATTAGAAACTATTTTCATAGCATTAATCGATTAACGTAACACATAACTAAAATTACAGTTGACTATTATTGATTTGCATGCAATAAATATTGTATGTTTAAATGCATTTATTTTTTGTTTTTCAGCATATGTTTTCAAAAGTTGCGTATCTTGGATACTGACAGTTTTATTTGTTATTTTGTGATGTGTGTTCTGATCTCGATACGTAGAAAAATATTACGAACTTCTGTAAATATAAAAATATTTTGTTTTTTCCTTTGTGGTTTTTGTTTATTTTGGATTGATTTTTTGAATTCATTTATGTCACAGTGGCTTTTGTGATAAAAGTGTAACATAACATTTTTGTGTGCGTGGATTATTTCTGAGACTGATTAATTTTTAATCATTCCTTTTTTGAAAGACATTTAAAATAACAGTAATTCGATTGCATTTTTATATAAAATTGTTGTTTTTTATTCTAATAAATATTTTTATCAAAAAAAAGTTTTTTGTTATTTTTCCTATTGTGAACTAATCAATTTAAAAAATCACAACAAGAGCTTTTGCTTGGATTCGAGTGGAGAAGAGCACACGATATTCAGAATTTTTTTGCTGGCTCAGGAAATTTTAGTCTAAATCAATACAATTTTTTGTATTTAGTAATGCTTTAATTCTGTAAAAGAAATTTTGTTATTTCGTTCACTCTTATTCAGTGATTTTCCTTAAACTGCTGGAATAAACAGGTGTCGCCTAGTGCTTGAAATAAATTCAATTTTTTTTATAGAGAATGCGCGTCTTTTGTGAAATATGTTTATTAAATTTAAACGTGTAAGCCTATATATTTAACGCTTGTTTATTATTTTATGTTATTGTCCTCTTCATTTAGGAGAGGTGGTGGCAAAGTATGTTTACGTTTTGTAAAAATAATTTCTTCTTGAAATATTTATTTAGGATTTCAAAAGATTTTTGTAATTTATTCGCAATTGGTTTAAGACCGTAAGTACTAGTTAAAATATTTGTATCGTCAGCGATTTGCATAGTTAAACGTGTATTTTTTTTATTTTTGGGATATCGTTCGTACACAATATAAAAAGGAGCGGCCCGAGCAAACTTCCCTGAAGAACTCCAGCTGGAATTTTACACTGGATCGAGTGTTCAGTATTTAGTGAAACAACATAGCTTCTAATTTTCAGGTATGAGTGTATAGTTTATGCATCAAACCGTCATGTCATACCGTGTCGAAAGCTTTTTCTATATCTAATATTAAAAGTCTCGTACCCTTGTTCATATTAAAATTAGTGCATATGTACTCCGTTAAACTATTAAGTTGATGTATTGTCGAGTGATTTTCGCGGAAACATTGTTCCTTAATAATTTTCAACGCATAAGGATTATTTTTTAAAATATTCTACTTAATGATAATAATAAACTGATGGGGCGATAACTAATTGGATTTGTAGGGTCCTTATCGGATGAATTTTAGCGATTTTTTAACGGTTGGGAAATACCCAAAATATAGGCAGGCGCTAAAGATGTTTGTTATGTAATGAATGCAAATACCAGGAAGGTGTTTAATCAAGCAATTCAAGGATATTTTTAAGTTATCAATAACATAAAATTTTCCGTGAGTTAATTTTGCGAATTCTACCGCGGATGCTTTGTTTCTCTTATTTATCTATTTACTCCATTTTCAGTTTTAGTGTTTGAAATGTTTAGTAAGTTCAAATGATACAGAAAAAGCGTCAGCTAACATCTCTATCTTATCTTGATCCGTGTCAGCTATGATATTTCCAGTTTTTAACCATGGAATTTTTGTGTATTTATTTTTAAGCAATTACTACGTTTCGTTTGTAATGCTCTGAATATCATCAGTCAGTTTATTTAATAAAGTTTTTAACTGCGGAAATTTAGTTTTTTGTTACTCCTTTCTCATTTTATTTTTAATTTTAATTAATTTAATAATCGATGGAGTAAGTTCGATATAATTATGAAAAATTGTACGCGTCGGTACTGATAATATTTTAACTTATTCGATTACTAATGTTGAATAAATAATATCATCGTCGATAGTTTTAGTGTCCATTGGAGCATAGTTCTGTCGCCTAACCACTGTACGGGACTCGACAATACTCCCGAAACCCTTCCAATCAGTATTGTTATAAGCAAATACAATTTTATGGACAATCTCAACCTCATCCTCTAATATAAAAATACAGGAAGGTGGTCCGAGGATAGAATTTGGATGTATTGCATATCTGAGATTTTAGCATTACCCTTAACTAACGCAATATCCAAAATTTACGGTGTCATGCGGTTAGTAGGGTAATGCGTTGGTGATTTTGAAAAGTTTGAAATAGTATCCGTATCGTGCAAGTAGTTAAATGGCGTCGTCCAGGATCGATTCACACCGGAACAATTCCAATGCACGCGTCTGGCGTTGAGATCTTCGGTTAAAATAACACCGCATCACGATCATTAGAGGTTAATATAGTACATACTCTGCGACAATTATTATTGTCCTATGCTTAATTTGCATCGCGATGGTTTCCATGTTAATTGTGTTACTGTTTATGCGAATGATTGGGGCTTCAATGCTTGAATGAATCTTTTCTATTCTCACTCAAACAAAAAAGGAAGGTAGTGGTAGTGAGAATACAAGTACAATTACATTAAGCATAAAATGACACTGACTTCTGTTGAAATTTTACTGGACAACATCGACTAAAAGGGGCTCTAATATAACGATAAAAAATACGTACTGATATATAAAAATTATTGAGAGATACTCAAAAGCAAATGAGAATCAAAAATTTTCGTTATATATTAATAAACATGATAATCTATATTGTAAATATATTTTAATGTTACATTTTTATATTCTTAAAAGTTTAATATTCAACCATTATAAATTAATTTACACGTCATATGTTTCAGCGCGAGCCCCTCGCTGTCGTGCATATGTTTAGTCACGGATTTCACATTTAATCGCGCAGGCATTGTAATTTGAATGTTAACACTTGCGCCAGCGATCCGTCGTTAACTGCACCTGACCCAACACTGTTTTTTCCATTGGTTCATTTTGCATAAATAATTTACATATTCACGCATTAAATTTACACTACCATGATCGATATCAGCAATCCGCTTTGCAGTAGGAAATTAACACCCTGAAATTTATTACAGGGATAAATTAAAAAAAGTACAAAGGCGCACGCCCTCTGCGTTATGAATTTGCATTTACATAATGTGCGCGCGATTATACTCGGACAAAATAATTTTACATTTTGAAATTTACATACCTAGTTTATTGATAATAAATATATTATAATAATATATTTTAGATAAAAACATAACAGTTTTATTTTATCTTATTTATTAATTTAATCTGATCTGCAGCTATTGAAAATGAAATGCATGCATCTAAAGTGGGAACGCTCGTTACTGAGCGTTCACACTGCGACGGCACCGTCACAATTTTATTGCTTTTGACGTGAATATTTGACTTCTGAGAAGCGTTAATTGTTTTTTCGCCCTTCTATTGAACAAAATTTAGTTTGAACATACTTTATCCGATACTCTCATATTAGAAGTACGTATTAATATCGGTAAAAATATCTTTCATATTTTTAAAACATTGGGTAATGTGCAAGTGCAGATAAGCTATAGAGCGATATACAAAATGCATTAGCTCTCTGTACATCTTCAGCTTATTTTCTTCTGAGATATGAGTTGCCTTAGACTTGCCCTAATGAAAGTTCTAGAACTATAATTAGTCTTAGAACTTTCATTGTGCATGTTAGATTTGGTCAATTTGTGTTGGTTAGGTTTGTGTTTGAACTGAAAATAGACGTTTCGCAACCATTACATTGAGTTTCATAGACATTTGCATATAATTTTACTAGCGCAGTTAAATTATATTTTCACTAGTAAAAATATATCTCTATTGATGAAAATGTATTTGGAAGTTAAAAAGGGGATAAATTACTCAATCTACCCCATCCCAAATGACGTCCCTGAAGTAGTGATATCTGTATATCAGCGCTATATATAAAACAATTACTAATTCGTATCTCTCAGACACGATATAAACATATAGGATTTGAATCCAGGTATTTTGGGTATAAGTCACTGACTTATAACACTGATCTATTGTGCTGTTTATGTATATTAAATGTTGAATAAACATTTTGTATAAAGGTCATCATGATTACGATGATCAAATTTGTAACTAATAAATATGAGCCTAATGCGTTACAACGGGGTAAACATTTGATGAAGCTTCATTATCTTTAAGTGTATTCTAGATGAAATAAATTAAAAAATCGAAATGCAAATATTGCATATAATATAATATGACACCAATATTTTATGAACTTTTGAAGCCAAGATTTACAATAATTAGATTTAATATTGTTAACAATATCAGTAATATATTTTGTATTTTTACGTATTTATTAGTCTTAATCTATTAAATTGTAACCATTCATTATGTTGTATTAAAATATCACAATTTTACACTTGAAATGGTTAGAAATCATTTTCATGTACTATATTTAAACTTATACTAGTAAAAGTATACACAATATCAAAGTGAAATTAATATTTTAATATACAAAAAAACACGGGTAGTATTGCCAATGAATAAAAATAATTGCATGCATTAGCGTCAATTAAATTTGATAGCCGCGTACCATTCGCCCGGTAATCCTGGATTATCCTTATCCACCCCTATTCAAATTTTTTTGCAACGCATCCCCTATTTTTCATAGCAAACGCTAATCCAGCGGCTTTATTGAAATGAAGTCCTTAAGCGCAAGTAAAATAATTAAGCCTGCCTACTGGTTCTTCCTCATAGCAAATGTTTGTAAAGGAGTAGACGCTTTTACGGCGTCTAGTGCACATTAAAATTCGTTTGTTGACTTTTTTACACTAATAAAATCAGGAATAACTCATTTTATGACACATTAAAAACAAACACACCGCTCCGGCGGATGCTTTCTGTGTAAACATTCGCGAAGACTGTCCGCCTGCGCTCATGATCATCTTCCTTCTTAGTTTGTGTTCATTAGTCAGCGTGTATTTATTTTTAATTGCTCATGATTATTGTATCCATTCATAATAAAAGGAACAAAAAATCACATGTGCGTGAAGTGTATGAATAACAAAAATATCCACTCTTCACTTTGAGTGTCCTCGTGAACAAACCATTCGTAATGGCAGCCAAATCAGCGCGTGTGTTATTGACAAATTTGAAGTGATTCGACAATAGTACAATACGTTTTTATGTTTGGATATAACACAATACGTTTCGCATACATCAGAAATAGGGTTGATAACGTTTTAATTTTTTGGAAATTATTTACTATATTACATACATTAGAATTCAATGTATAGGATTATTTATTTACGAATTAAAGCTTCATCACACAATTCGGTAAGGCAAATAGAAGGGCGTTCCATCTTTGGGAAACGCAGCACTTGCTACTTATTTACAGAAAGCTTTGTGAATGTGTCGTTCCAAATCCGCATTGTGTTTTGTAGTATTTCAATAATTGATTCTTGTATTTGTAGTAGTAAATTAAATGTATCGGACGAAAGGCGCTCCGAACCTAAGTAAATTTGCTATAAATATTATGCTCCGTATATATATGTATATTATGGGATGCTCTAAAACTCTAAAATGTTCTAAAACTACATAATAGCATAATCAAATATGTATAGCAGAAGCGCCTATGCTTTTAACCTGCGCTTTGAGGTATGGCGCCTTATTATTTACTGTTCACATATACCTTTCAATATTTATTTTTATTTAATAAGTTTTAAGCATCTATTGACAAAATATGTTTCAATTACTTTTTTTAGTTTCAAGTCTCAAATATTTCATATAGGAGAAGACGAAATATTAATTTTAAAATATATTGTTTGTACAAAATTCAGTTTATGTATTAAATATTTACATATACATATAATAGAAAATAACAATTTAGCAAATAATAGTAATATAATCATGTTTTTTCGATTTTAGAGACGCGAATTCTTTCTGATAAATTGTTAAATGGATATTAATGCTAGACTACTTAGGTTTTCTCAAGATATCGTAGATCAGAAATAATTTTTATTTAACTTGAGTTTTGAAAAAAAAATTTCGCTAGTGGCAACGGAAATTGGCAGTGTTAAATTTTTTTTTGTAAGCTTTGTGAAGGATTGATCGATGATGAGGAACCAGGGAAAATTTTCCGGTATGACTTAAATAACTAGGTACCATCTTTTTGACATTGTTTTGTCTGACTGGAATTTTACATCTAGCTCCATACAATATTTCTTTAAGGTAGCATTATCCAATTCTTTAAAATTATACAAAAAAAGATTCATTTTTATTTGCTAATTCAAACATTTGATTAAGGGAATTGCTCATGTGATCTAAAATCGTAAAAAAATGATCTTAAATTGCTGCTTTTGTGATTTGGTTTCGTAGAAAAAGTGACTTGGCTTTTTAATTGGGTGAATTATAGGAAATTCAGGCTGTGTTAATTTTCTCAGCCTCTAACGTCATCGCTAGTGAATATATTGAAACATTCATCATTTCTTATTTGCATTATATAAATTTAGAATAGTTTAAAGGCACTGACGCATTCGAATAAGCTTTGGGTTTTGAAGCATTTTACTTACAATATCAACCATTGAAAGCAAATCATGCCAAATATATTTGGAACATAAAAATTTGAAAGAAGATGAATGAGACATATTTTTTGTTGAGAATAGGGAAGAAATAGATTTTTAATAAATATTTGTAATTTGTAATGTAATTTGAAGATCAGATGATAATAAAAATATTATTTTGGGATATTCCCACAGCTGTTATTTTTATCGCGCAAAGAATACAATACTCGATTAAAATGAGAAAAGCTATTTTAATTTAATACTCTTAGCTATAAAAGTAACGTAATCAACTACGGACCGATCATTTGCTTCTGTCCTAAGATTTTTTTTAAATACATACACATATTTTTATAAGCTCGTATATTATGTAATGTATTTGACCTTGCACAATTTTAATTAGTCGTTAATATATTCATCCGTGAAATTCTGTAAATACATAAAAACTTAAACTGAGACGATCGATCGAAAATATAAATATATAGTATTAACAATTTATGATCTCCTAGATACGAGTTCATTTGGAATTCGATCCCAGGTCTTTCTAGACTTACACCACTGGCCTGTAATGCTGGTTATAATTCATTGCATATACGCGCATTGTTGATTTCACTGCTATGGGTTGTGTGGTATAAACCCTTCGATTAATGATATTTTATTGATGAATAAAGCAACATTGGATATGTCTAAAAATAATACATTATTCCGTAATCAATTCGCTGGTTACAGAACGTAATGTAAAAAATAAAGCCATTTTTATCAACTGTTATTCCTCAGATTATTTAATTGAAACAAGTTTATATAATAATTCGCTACTTCGTAATGAATTATATATGTTTAAAAACTCTATAAAAGGATCAAAAGATTTTATAAAATTGATTTAAAGTGTCACTGATTAATATCTACTGTACTTCTGTGTGAAATATTTTACTTGCAATATTGCATTAGGCGATTGCTTAATAAAGATCATTTATCTTATTTATGATTTTTATCATATATTTTTTATTGTAAAATAGTGTTTCTTAGCAAGCAAAAACATCAAGTTTAATTTCTTGGTAAAGATTAATTTGTTCATTTGAAAAATAATGACTTCATGTATGTAAATATTAAATAACGGAGGAAATGGATACATAAAGATCATCAAGAAAATCTGATCAAATAAGATTTTCATTCATAAAAGGCTCTGTTTTAGGTTTCTTTGCGTGTCACTAGTCTTCTTCAAAAGCATGTCATTGGTTCGCAATCTCTGATAGTTACATTTGATAGTTAAATTGAGTTCAAAACTTTCTATAATACTAACTTTTTAACAACTATAAAAAAGTAAATCAAAAGTAATTACAGAACAATGTTATTTTTTTATAATGTTACCATTTCTGTTAAAGAGCGTTCTAAAAAGCCGTTGAATTAATAATAACTTTTTTGACCAAATGACTATATTTATAGAACTGAAATGTATTATATTTTATTTTTTTATTATACTACTAGATACATTGTGCTCTTTCCAATTGAATCGAAATAAAAAAGCTTCCGCCATGACAGCTTTGCTAACGATTCGCTGCGCATCGCTTTGGAGTGTGCCATTCATCTTAATTTCGCATCTGAAAAAAACTCAAATCCGACATTTTCGAGATTGGTCCCCCCTAGTTGGCCTTTGTATTCGGCACAATGATTCCACGGGGAATCTGATATTTCCATAACACGTCATTATTATAGCTACGTTGTTATTGATATACGCTAGTTGAACATATTACTACACATTTCGAGTTTTTACTCTAGTGGGGCGGCAAACTCCACTGAAAGGACACAGAGGCGATTCGTGGCACAATAAAACTTTTATAAAAATCCGCGTTTATAACTAATATTTTGTATTAAATTAAAATTAAAGTCAGAGGTCAGCTACATTTTTTTTTAATATAACAAATAATAATAAAAAATCGTTTAATTATGTAAAAAATCATGCATTAGGTTGCTTAGTAAAAAGTAATATAAAATTTAACACAAAATATTATTTGGTTAGTTTTTCGCCGCCCTTGCTGCTTGTGCCTCCATCGTGGGGTCTCCACTTAGCATTATACGCTGAATGAGATATTTGATATTTCCCTGATGCTATGTTTGATAACATTGAGAGCTGACGATACGCCTTTTTTGTCAAACGTGTAAATTATCCCCTCTGCGCGGACGCCAGTGGTCGCTAACCAATGGGAGACCATTTTACGAATCCCCGGTGTCCACGCTCTTCTCCCCATCGTCGAATTAACATAATGTATTCGCATAAAAATAGAATTCGGGTATATTTGTTATTGTCAGGGAATTTCAATTGGACTCGTTGGCTCCTGTTTGTGTGCCAAATGAAACGCCATTTTGAATTTACTCCCATCTACATACATAAATTGTAAACGATGAATAGCAAATTTTATTTAACGAGGAGTTTTTAATATATTTCTGTAACTAATAATTACTACTTAAAAAAGTACTCAATAATCAAAATTATCCACTTTTATATTTTATATCCTCTTTTAAGCATATGTTTCGAATCTGACCAATGAAGAAATTAGAACTTATGTTTACTGTAAAATGAAAGGATTTTTACATTATTTATGCTGTTTTTTTTCGTAAAATAGTTATGGAATTATAAAAAAAAAATTCCATTTATTTGTTTTTATTTAAATTGTCTAAAAAAAGTTTCCCTTAAATTATAACTACTTCTTATTTTTTTATTATATTTTAATAAAATAATACAATAATTGTATTATTTGAATACCATATAGTACAAAAAGAAAAGGTTAGTAAGTAGTTATAATTTCAGGGAGAAATTTTGTTTATAGGTAGAATTTAAAAAAATCATATTTTTTATAGTTTGTAGTTATAATTTCAGGGAGAATTTGTTTTAAATGGTGTTCTTTTAATTTTTTATACAATAACAATAAATTAAGACTTCATTAGTATGTTCGCAATTTTTAAAGTTGTTATCGATAAAAAAATTACATTTCTGCCTTATTCTTAAATTCAATGACTACCTTATTTTGCAATTATGTTAAAAAATAGATATGCATATATTTTAAACAAATAAATATTCTCGCTTATTAAATAGCTTTAATATATTATTTGGGATAATTTGTCTCAAATTTCTAACCCCCGAACTAGATAGTTTTTTTATTTATGCAAAAATTAGCTGAAGTAGCGCATTATTAGATAATTTTTAATATCTAATATGTACGGTCTAGCTCGTTTTTAATTAATCATTACGCTGTTCCTCCGTGAGATAAGGAATATCTAAGAAAATCTAATCTATTATATATTAATCCATTGAAACGAATATATATATTCACTAATTCCGATCTCAAAACCAAGATAAAAAATTAAAAGAACTTGGATCTTTACAGGATTTGCACCTATACTATATTTGCGTTAATATAGTCAGTTTGAGAGCTATCCATTTCATCATTATTCATAGATGGCAAGTTTGGGTTATCGCCTCTACTATTAGCTCTAAAGCACACGAAGTGATAATTATTTTTGCGACCTTCTATTGACCAAAATTCGGTTTAAATGTACTCTAATCAACCTTTTTATGTCTAAAGTCCATAGTAATATCGTTAAAGATAGCTATCATATTTTTAAAACATAGTACTTCTTCTTCCACTTATTTTTCACTGCGAGAAATATTTTAGATTTGACATAATGAAAGTTGTAAAATTTAGTTTTAGAACTTTTTCCGAAGTTACAAAGAAAATGAATTTAAAAAAATGAAAATTGCAGCTCGTGAATTATCTGTAGCCCTCAAAATATCTGCATTATTTCGGTTATGAAAGTTGTGATGAACCTCTACATAATATTGAAAAAAATCGAAGTTGAATTCTTCAATTGTATAGTAAAGAAGTCAATCAACGCAATTGAAGTTAGATTTGATAACCTGAAATATCATGGATCCTTTTTTAAATTTTTGAATACCATCAATGGTTTAATAAATGTTGTGTCAGATGCATTGATGGAAAAGTGTAAAAAAATAAAAACCAAGCTCACCGATAATGAATCATCGGATATTGATGCCATTGAACTCTGTGAAGAATTGAAATTACTCTGGAGATTGGTTAAGCCACATTCTTCACCACAAGAAGTCTTAAAAGTAACGATTAACGAATAGAATTTAAAAGAGATATATTCCAATGCAATTCGAATAATTCTGACAATTCCTATTTCTGTAGCCTCATTAAAAACCATTAAGGTCACAAATGACTGAAGAAAGATTAAAAAGGCTTTCAATATTATCTATTGAAACTGAGATGGCATATGAGCTCGACTTGCAAGAAATTGTCAATGATTTTGCAAAATTAAAAGCAGGAAAAGTTAAATTTAAATGACATTTATTTATAATATTAATATATAATTAATATTTACGTATATGTATATATACTTATCAAGATCATCAAGAGTTGATACTTATATCCTGTAAGCGCATTTAAAATTGATATTATTTTTTCTTTTGTATATTGATTGTAATAGATATCTTTTAAGCCCATATTATTTGACAATAATATGGGCCTTTTGGATCATTTTTATGTAGATTATGGCTAGTGAACATCTTTGTCAGCAATTTACACATATAATATGTAATGTAATTCAACACTTTACCTACCGCTCACGCCAATTGGCGTCCTGAGTGTGCCGAAAGTTAAACACCGCAGACGCCAATTGGCGTCCTGTGTATGTTTTCGTTTCCATGTCAAATTAAAAATATATGTTTAGTGTTTTATTTGCTTTTTTTTTAAGAGATGACTAAATAAATGTATGAATTTTTATTTTATTTTAATTTTTTTTTTAATTATATTTAGACAAATGCATAGGTTTTATAAATATATTTTATATTTCTTTCATCAGGCAGTTTCACTACCAGACAAACTTATGTATCTTTTGATGTGGTCCGAATATTTTAACAAATTTTTCTAGACATGTTATAAATGTAACAATGCATCAATTCAAGCCATTATTAAGTGGTTCTAAACATGTGGTTCGCCGGAAATAGAAATTAATTATTACATTTCCTTATTATTAGATTTTAAAATTGATTGATGATTTTAAAATTATAAAAGCAAATAATCTAGGAATTTAAATAAAAATAATTTAAATTGAGTTAACCAGCGGTTCTCAAACTTTTTCAAATTTCTAAAAACTTTTATCCAGCACACTTTTTTTTCGGACGGTGTAAAAAAAAATATGATATTTTATTCACAAACATATAAATATGTATATTTAAAAATAATTTATTGGGTAAATGGGTTTATTTATAAATAAAGTCAAATTACATAAAATTAAAAAATACGATGTACATATATAAAAAGTACAAGACACTAAAAATTTATCATATCATTAACCATTATATAGTATTGGATTACTGAGAATCTCAAGATTGTCAGATTAGTAAGATTCTATTGTATTTTTTTCTATCCTGTTATAAGGAAATTCCAACATATTTTTTGTGAGTAAATATTATCTCCCGTCAGATATTACTGGTTTACTGGAAATACCGAATCTCAGTGACACATTATTTTAGAAAGTGGGAATTTTTTCGAGTTATTATTTTTGAATTATTAGCACGATACACATAAAAACTTATGGATAAGAATTAAGTTTAAGTTATAGTATCGTGTGAAGTGCATCTGGTTTTCGTGTGCTCGAGTGAATATTCGAAAAATATTACGAACTGTTTATAAAACATAGTTTTTTAGTTAGATACGAGTGTAGAATCTACGTGAAAATAATTACAGTTTATGTTATTTAATATAGTGTTAAATATATATAGATATTCCAAGTGACAATGAAAATTATAGTGATAGTGATTCAGACTCCTCTTTTCATGAAAGAAATCGTCCATATGCTATGATGCTCATGAGCAATGAGGAAGATGAACAAGAAAAATATTTAGAAGACACTTTACAAGACACAAAACTTTATTGAAGATGACTTGTTTCCCGTTATTGCAGAAGAAACGAATAGACACCATAATCAACACATCAACAGATACAAACTGCAAATAAAATCTAAAAAATGGGTGGATGTAACGGTACCAGAATTAAAAAATTGGTTTGAGTTGATATTGCTAATAGGCCTGGTAAAAAAAGGCTCATTACACCTGTATTAGACAATAAATCCACTAATAGGAACCTTGATATTTACAAAAACCATGAGTAGAAATAAGTTTAATCAAATATTACGTTACCTGCGTTTTTCCAATAATGAAAATATTCCTGATAATGTAGGATTACTGTTCAAAGTACAAAAAATAATTGATTATTTCTCCGAAAGATTAAAAAATATGTACAAACCAAGCCAAAACATATCTGACAAAAAATATGTACAAACCAAGCCGAAACATACATGATCCCATGGTGTGGAAGATTAAATTTTCACGTATACAACCCCAGTAAGCTCACAAAGTACGGTATAGTGATAAGAATGGTATGTGAATTAGTGTCAGGATACATATCGAAATTTAAAATATATTCAGGACCTGGAATTTCGTTACAAGATTAAATACATTACAAATATTAAGCAACCAGAAAATTAAAACATTGTATAAATCTTTAGAAACAAAATTTTACCTCTATATAAAATTGAATTTACAATTTATATTAATTATTTTTTTACATTGGTTGTTCTTATATCAAATCAGTTATTCTGATATATATAATATGACAGAATAACTGGAAAGTTTTCTTTATATAACATCGCCTTCAGATTTTTTTGGACACCAGCTTTTTTAATAATATAATCAAGATTTATTTAGTACTTTTCCTCAATGAAGATTGTCTTTCCCAGTACTATATTGAAAATCATTAAATGAATCCGTTTTTAGATTTAATTTTAAACTACATAAGATTATTCGTAATATGTTTATCTCACTGCAGATATTATTTTGCCAGAGCTAAGATGTATACTATAGTTATGTTTCGAATCATTTTTCGCACACTCCCCGCGTGAAACCGTTTGCAGTCTCAATTCGATCTCCTTCTTCTCGATTTCATCGAGCCCATTGAACAGTTCAAAACTGTCATCAATTACTTATATAAAGTTTACATTGCCTTTTGTAAGGCGCTGCTCATTGTGCCCTCTTCTCACATCCTCACAACAAGCGGGATAAACGTCGCCGAGTGTGCGACATGTATAGTCCTAGTCTAACAATAGCCCTAGTCCTAGCCAACATCCTTAACAAAAGCTTGCTCCTAATGCGTTATAAACATTTTTTATCGAAAAGTTTAAACCCTTTTAAATAAACTATTTCACGTTGTATTAACCCCGTCGGGGGTGAACGAAGCAAAATAAATCCGACGGCTTATCCCCGCTGGATACAATTCATAAATTTACAATAATTCAATGCCTGAAATGCTATAGCTCCTGGTAAAAGGATTAAAACGTTTGCTTGCACAACAGCAAAACATAGATTCGTTACAAACTTTTTTTAATAGTAACATACCTGACGATCATTTGATACTTTGAGATTTTTATGGGTTCAACTCAATATCAAGACCTCAAGTTTTCTTATTTTTTTAATCTAGAAATTCTTGTTTACATTCGATATGATATTTTTTATATAAAAATGCGAGTATCGCATGTCCTGAATGCGCTACCAACAATTTTTAAGGCTTCTTTTTCGCTAAAGAGTATTCACTTTTTGATGAATTTTATTGCGTAGAAAATAATGTTTTTAATTACAATAACACATATATTTGCTACAAGCTAGGGTTACTAAATGTATATATAAAATTATGCTAATACCTAAAATAAATTTATCTAAATATATCGTGAAACTCAGGTCCAAAAGGGTTGCTGCCATTGCGGCCTTAAAACCGATATTTAACAGTAAAACGCATTCACAAAAAAAATACTATTTAATCAGTTAATTAGACCGGTAATAATATATTAATCTTAAAAATTTCATAGTAGATTTGTAATACATACAATTTAATAACATTGCCATATTCATACCGAAAAATATTATAAACATAATAGGCAAAACCATATTAACCCACTAATCTCTAGAAATAGTGACTTCGATAAAACCAAAGCTAATTAATCATAAACATGAAATGCTAAACATATTTTGCTTTAGAAGCATAAATTATTTTTTAGGTATCTCTAGGTATATAAATAAATTTTACATTTTTATTACTAGTTTTATTTTATCTTATTAAATTCCTCTTGCAAACTCGAAAATGTTTATAAACAAGCATATTATATTTAATTGTAATGTATATTTATTTTTAATCTTATAATAAACATTTATATATAAAAGCTTATTATAACGTAAAATAATATCAAATAAAATAAAAATATACGTTTCTTATATCATATTATTGAAAACTGAAGCAGTTTTTAAGTAATGAACAATATTTTAGATTAATTTTAATTAATTTAGATTAACTATTTTTACTGTTTTTGTAGCACTGATTACCCTTTAACATTTTACAATTACCGGGAATGTATAAAATTTGCGACAAAGGCATTCGAAAGATTTTACTAAAAACTTTCCTAATTTGATCCAGGTAAAAAGTACCACATTCTTTACTTCTCTTACTATCTATCAGGTGTAAAATTGTACAAATAAGATATCGTCTTACGAGAACTCATCAGGTATTGATATATTATACACCAACAATGAAAATGACACCCAATACATCACAGTCATTGACACTTTTTTTTGTGAGCTACCATGTGTAAAGCCTCTCGAAAGCGACTACTTTGATACAAGATCGCCATAGCGCATTATACGCTCAATGGTTTTCTTCGGCATGAATGAAAATATAAATAAACATAAAAGTTACCGTGTATTGTTGAGAATTTATAAGAGTGTGGAATTTCTGAACACAACAGAACGAAATCTATAAATAACATTATTTATTAGATTACGCATCGCCCTCGACTGTGCGAATTTCTTTCATTGGGATAATATAGATGATAGCCAGTAGTTGAAAAAATATATTATTTTCAAGTATGTCAAAATCGTTTAATCAATAAAAAATATGCATATGAATATTCATTTTTATATGTATATTTATATAACAAAAATGTGTCATAATGCAAGGAAGAATATATTAGTAATAGATATTGTATACATATTTTTTATTTAAAGTACGTTTTAAGTTTTTAAGCATAAAGACTTCTCTTAGGATTAAGATTTTTTATTGTAATATAATCATTCACAGTGAGATTATAAACCGCAAATAAATTTGATAACACAAATGAAGTAACGAAAAACCACAAAAATATTTTGATTTTCCCGGAAATGTAATACGTTTTATTTGTTATTTTATTACAAATAAAATATTGCAAAATAAATAATCTGCAAATTTCATGATATTCATAACAGATGAAATAATAATTAGAAGTAATATAAAAATCACCAGTATTTTTATTATGTTTTAATGATTTTTTTTCATAATACAGTGAAATCTCAGTACAGCGAAGCTCACGGGACCGAAGAAAAAATTAAAACATTTTGTATGAAAGTTTTTCGGAGACAAATTGAAGATTCGTTATACTGGGAATTTCGTTATTTCGGTATTCGTTACAAAGAGATTTCACTGTATTATAATAAATAAATATAAAAATATATTTTTTTAATTTAAAATTATACTAATAAATTCCATGTTAACATGTAAGTTAATTATTTATTATGTATTTTCACTGAAGAAACGTTTTTTTCGTAGTATCGCTCTATGAATGCAATTTTATGGAACATATTAACATTTTAAAAATGTTTCATCGGATCCGTATCGGAGTTTGTTTTGTGCTGATTTGCATTTAAATGAAATATATATATAAATAAATTAACCGCGACCAAATTATTAATCTGATTGAAATAAAGCTTGAAACAACAAATACAAATAGCTTATAACTTCATAAAAATTAGCGACGCACGCCTATTTTTGAAATAACTGTTAAACGAAAATAAAGGGTGGGCCTTTCTAACATTTTGTTTCTTTCGACGAACGATTTCTGCGAATTCAGTCATAGTAAAAACCGCCACAAACATTCTATTCACAAATGTTTTTGGAAAGCATTTAAAAAAGCGTCTCATTGTCGTATTTCTAAACACAAAGGCGCATAAAGAATTATGGATATAGACCGGCACTAGTCACTTATGCATATTTTCAAACATCTGGCACGGATCTACCCTTTCTTATGCAGCAGTTATAAAACATAAAAAAATATTCATACAAATTTAATTTTTTTGTCAAAAATGTTTCTATGAAAATTCTCATAAAAAATTAATTTGAACGATTTTTTTATGTTTTACATATTTATAGGGTGACACATAACCGGCGAAAACGACTACCCGTGTTTCTCAAGTATATATTTTTTTAAATTTTATTCGAAAAAACTATACGAATATTCGTATAGTTCAAAATTGGGCGAATACCAATGAAAACCCTACTTCTCATGTATTACAGTAGTCCTTCCTTTATAATCTGGTAATCATAGATATACTTGGATTTTAGACAGATTACTTTTTTACTGATGCTCTTGTCATAAGCTTACGGTGGATTCATTGTAGCGGTTTCAATGATTCAATAGCTTTTTTTTATTGTTTGGCAATGATATTTCTTGGTTTCAATAGTAATTTTCTTGACGTCAGTGACAGTGTTCTCGCCGAATATCCGATTTTGTACTGCGAAAATTTCATCGTTTGCCGTACGAGACCCCACCGTATTTCCAATTAAAATTTGTTTAATTCTTCCTCATCTTACGTTACTGCATTGTATTGAATTCTTAATAATTAAATATCATATTATCACGTTAAGTTGGTTCAAATCAAGGTACTTATCGCAACAATTAGATCCGTATTTGTTTTTCACACGAGGCACTAGGGTGATTTACTATAGTCTCTAGCTTCCGTCGTGCGTGAACTCGCTCACTCGCTCACTATACATTGTAGTTTTTAATAGCCTTAAACGGGGAGAGGCAGTAAAGATAATTGTTTCGTAAAATGTTACAAATTTAGCCTCGTCAACAGCACGAAAGCACGCGTTCAGGGTAATAAATTGCGCAACAACTGTCGCGCCTCGAAATCGATACCCCTACAATAGAAACAAACAGGAAGTACCTCCAAAGAGGGTTACGACAGGTGAGCACTAATTGCCGGTCATTATCGGCGATCCGGCCCTGTGTTCATGGGGCACGAACTCACTGTGTCACGGCCGATGGTCATTTGTGAAAACGCCATAAATTAGTAACAATTTAACGGCGAGAAGCACCCCGATCGTATTATTACGATCGCGATAAAGCCGGACCCGCACGTTTGATATTTCACGCGATCGTGTTAAGTAGATAATCAGAGCTTCTTAATAGTAATGATACGCTTCAGTTATCGCCTTACATAAAAAAGTTGTAAGTGATTCAATCAGAATATTCATTAGTTATGGAAGAATAATCTCATAAGAATATTATTTTATCATTATGCCAATACTGTTTTTTTATAGTGAAGCGATTGGGAAACAGCGACATGCAAAGCTTATGGAAAGAATAAGGCGCATTAAATAAGTAATTATATGAGGTGAACAATGAATGAAGTACAACCACTTCATATTAATTCTAGGGAATGAAATGTCAAAGTGAACCGCAGCATGTGTACTTTCACTGCAATGTTCATACAATAATCTTTTCGGAGATATCATCTGTTGAGAAAGTAATTGACAAATTAAAAAAATACATGTATATATTCAGATGCGGCGTAAGAAAAATGAAAGTTAATTTGTTTTATACTTTAAAAGTAATATCGTTTATAAAAACGTCTTTATTAATATATAAGGAATACGATTACTATGCATTACTGAAGTAGCTATTGATCACGTCCTCTGTTCTTATCTGTAAAGGCTATGATTGTATCACTTTCCGAATCTTCTCTGGCAATGGTGCACTGAGATTTTATATGCGATAATGCATATCTGTTGGGGTTGAATTATTGTATGTTTTCTGTCCTTAGCCAGCTGTTCTCCATTACTTGTTTTACGATGGGTTTAATAATAATAATATTTTATGATATGAATAAAATGCACAAATATGTATATCAAAGTTATGTTTATTTACAAATATCACAACACATATTAAACATTAACTAAATGTAATAATAAACTTAAAATTAAATAACATGTGTTTTTTTCATATCAAAAGAAAATTTATTTCAGAATTTAAAGAAAAATATCAAGTTGATGATTAACGATAAAATTGAATTACTATTTTTAATTATGTAAGAAAATGTTGACTAAAAGTTATTTTATTTCATCATACACGTATTACCGATTACGTACTTTTATACACATCTAGGAGCACTCATGACTACATTTTCACTGTCCACTAAGATCATTATATAATATTCCTACCCCAAAATATCTGAAGTTTGAATAAACTATATTTAATACACGCACATACATAAATCTTGAGTGCATTGTCAAAAGAATACATGTAATTATTATTTATGTGATACAGTGTACAGTAACTTCACATTCTACGTCGCTCAGACGCAAAATTAATAAACGTTATACTTACAAACGTTAAATTAATAAATATCGATTAGGTTATAATGTCAGTTTTTTAAATATCATAATCTTTTCACATGATTCAAATATAAAAAAATTATAATACTTCATTCGTCATTTTTTCATTGCTAAGGTTAAAATCAAAACAAAATGACACCAATGCAGCTTTCAAAAATTCTGGATATTATGGCACGTTGTTTTAGATGGTTTTGCCATCACATTCGAGTCCAGAAGTTCTAGAAAAGGCCAGATCTTGGCGCCGAGTATTGACATTAGGAGAGAATAGCTCCTTGCGAGTGCGGTTTCAAAGAAGAACCATGCTGAGGGTGTCTTGGAGACTGCTGGTGGCATCTCGGCTGATGATGAAGGCCCCCTGCCATGCGCAACTGCAATTTAACATATTATTAATAACAACATACTCGAAAAGGAATATTGTTATAAAGAATTGAATTTACCTCCATATCTTGGTGCGCGTGGTCTCTGTAAGCTCTTTGCTTCTCTTCAAAGTCTCTCAGACGCTGGTTATAACGCTCGATCTGGTCTCTCAAAAGAGCATCTTCTTGCGCTGCTCTTTCTGTGTCTAATTCAAGGCCGCCGGCTCCATCAAGACGTTCCAGATCTAGCCATCCCCGCCACGCCACGCAGACTCCGTTCATTATTAATCTTGAGACTAAATGAACCTATAACAATTAACACATATTGATTATGATATATAAAAAGATTGAAATTCATGTTCTTATATGCGTTTTTTACACGAAAGCAAATTAAATAGCACTTGTATGTAGATATATTTAACATCCATTTTTTATACAAAAGCTATACTTCATCCACAAGCGTGGATGTTCTTCAAACATCTGACGCGTCAGGTGGTCGCGTGCCGAGAAGGAAACGAATCTTCCACACGCAAGCTTTTTTTTTAATAATCCCAAAGTTGTAGGATGCGTAAATATATCAACGGTTAACTACATTTTTGGCGATCTCAAACATTAACATGCTTAAAATTTATCGGAAATATATAAACAGTATGAAAATCACTCTCAAGAGTAATAAATTGAAAATCTGCTCTGCTTGCGACATTTATTCGTTTTCCCTGCGTACAAAATGGCGTCGGCGTCGCTCCCCACCACCGAACGAAGTTTTATTGATCGGACGACGCCCCTCGTGAAAAGCTGACGGGCGGCGCTAATTAATAGGCACTCGGGAGAGCGTGCCCCCTTTCGAGTCCCTATGAATATCTAACGAGATGTTTTGTATTGTCTGGAAAATGAATACAACAGAGCCATGTATGGTACATAGTTTAGCCGAATTTTGATTTTAAACTAATGAAAAAAACACCACAGTTGAATTTTCACAAAAATGGTTTTAATTTAATTACCATATAGATAATAAATTAGTTTGATATTGATATGTACTAAATTTATTTAGAACTTCAGAATTTTTTTTAATATAGTTTTCTCAACTTTATCTGAACTTATCTGAATACCTACAACTATTTTAACGAGTGCTTACGGTTTTAATTTTTTCCACTCAGAGAGTAGGGCTTGCGACCCGGGTAGAACCAGAACCAGATACCCGAACTGTTATTTTTAACTGGTACCTAGTTATTTTACTTTTAATATAATAGTTTATTTCTTCATATGAAATATACTACATTTCAAACAATTTTCAAGATGCATAATTCTCCAGCTATTGCTCTATTTTGCCTAACCCATTTAGAAATACGTACATAATTTAATAATAAATTATAGCTTTGTGTCAGTATATAATAGTGGACAAAAATTACCCGAAATTGAACCGGGTACCCGGTTAATTTATGCACAAAAAATAACTGACAAACGAATAATGAATTTGGCCGGGTTTTAGGATGCACTACTCGGGAGAAAAAAAATACTCGGAAAAATGAAAACGGGCATTTTTTATTTTAGGATAAAATTTTGTAGTTTTATCGTGTACCACTATTTAATAAAATAATACATTTGGGTGTTTTTTGTGGGTGTCTTTTAAATTATTAATGGTTCAACAATATATATTTTTTAAGCCCAATGACAATAAATTATAAAGACCGCGCCCTTTCATTCAGATTTTCGTAATAATTATATACATGCACTACGTCGAATATAAATATATATTAAATAAATCTAGCTTTTAATTTGTTTTATTATAACTATTATTTTAGCACTGTTAAAAAATATTTCTCACGATATAAATGTTAGAAGATCTATTAGTAATGTACTTATCGGTATTTTGAGCGTTTCTTTAGATTATAGGTAATAGAACTGACTTAATAATTAAATATTATGATATATTTTCACTTATTGGTACACAAACTATAAACACCTAGGTAATATAAAAAATACGACAGTAAAAACGTCACCGGCTCGTAAATTACCAACTTGACCGAAGAAAGATAAAATTTTGTCACCGAAAAAAACACATTATCGCAATAAAAATACCCCATCGGGTTAATTAAGGTAAAGAGTGTATTTTTTAAAATATATATGAAAGATAAAATAAATTTAGAAGCCTGGAACAGACAATTAAAATAATTATCCGGATGTAGTAGTCTACGTTATCATGGAATTAAATGGTTTCCAATGAATGTAAATTGATTATTTGGAGATGCAACTTGCAAAATTTCAAAACAGCATCTAGGCTCAAGAGTTATATCTCTCCTATATAAATATCCTTTCATATAGTAGGTATATTTACAACCTTTTTGATTAAGAGGGAGTGTTTAATTATAGATTCCAGGGGTTTCAAATTATAGATTCCGGTTCAAAAATGCTGCAAACTAAAGTGTCATAGAAGAACGCGAATAACTGACGGATCTTCAAAGTAAAATGCGTTTCTCATAACAAAGCGGAGCATCTCGTTTGCTCTACACAGCATCGCTAACGTATAGAGCAAACTCTTGAGTGATTCTGAGATCTTTAGTGGAAGTTTCTCTAGCTAAAATGTTCCCACTGAAATCGTAGGAATAAATTGATGGCGAATAGTATCGAGATGGATAACCGGACGAAACAGAACCTAGATTTATAATTAATTTTATATCGGCAACTATTATTTGATAAATAAATAATTCTATTAAAGTTGATGATCAGTAAAATAAAATAAACTATCATAACGTGTATTAATAATTATTAAATATTTATAATATATAATATATTATAAATATAATAATATAATAATATATGTAATGAATATTTAAAATTAAAGTCACAAAATAATGAGCGCGTTTGTATCTGTGAAATGTATTGTTAATATTTTTTTAAATAATAAAATAGTCACAAGTAAAATACATACGAATGCGTACAAAGTCGGGTGGAAAATTCAAAATGGCCGACTGATCCCCCTTTTTCCCCCCCTTCCAAAAGAGAGCCGGGAGGCAGACGTAACCCCCCGCATTCGAGTTGCGATTCCACCCCTTTTTGGGGCAAAACAATTGAACGGGCATATTTCACCCGGCGCGACACCAGTTCCTCCCTTTGAGGGCACATCAAAATATTGTGCGTTCTTATAAGGGGCCGTGTGCGCTTATAAATCTAATAAAACACGTCTCGGTGGATTTTAACAAAGAGAGTGGAAGGGGGTTATGGACTTTTGGAAATGTACTCAAATATGGGTATCAGTAGCGTGCCATAACTTTTAAAACAGGGGACTAGGTATGGAAAAAAAAAACATTAGAAAAATGTCTCTATTTCAACTATACATTTATTTATTTTAAATCTTCCATTTTAACCAGACAGACATCCAATGCGTTACAACGGGGTAAATCTATACGAACTGGATAAGTGAATCAGACAATGAATACCTACAAGTAAGTATTAACTACCAGACAATGTCTACTTCATAAAGAAAAATTGTGAATAAATTTAATGAACCTATTACATACCATAAATTATGGTGTTACCATTGAATAAATTGGAACTAATTACGTGAATTTTCAAAATCATTTATTTATATGCAAGGGCAGTCCTTCTATCGTTTTTTGAAGAAATTTCTTAATTACTCTATGGAGTAAATTTGTCTGATTTTGTAATTTTCATGTAAAACTTTTTCTTCCGACATTAGTGAAAGCGTGAAAAACCTGGCGAACTGATGATTTTATGTCAAACATGAGAAGGTACGTTCGACTGTTGAAATACTGACGCTTCAACGCTTCATCCTCCAGTTCTATTTCCTTTAAGAATTTTATAATCTTCGGAACCGTTTTGGCAGAAAAATGCAATAGACTGTATATGGCCATCAATTCACATTTCAATTTTGAAGAACCAAATAAATCTCCATACGTTCAGAAGGGAAATTAAGATATACATTTTTAGAAGCAACTTATATTATAAACTGAAGTTTCTTTAAATATTAACTCCATTTATTCTACTACAGTGGTAATTATCGCAGCAGATACTCTTTGTTGATATTAGTTATATCATCTTCTCTACATATTTTTTTAGTGGCTCGAAAGCTTTTTTGTCTTTTATTAAAAATCGAAATCTTTCAACGATAATGCATAACATTTAGCGGTCATAAACGTATTTGTGTCCCAGTTATCTGTATCATTGACAATATTATCAAAAAACTTGATTAGTTTGAGTTTATCCTCATATAGAGTTGGAAATCGTTTCTTAATCTCAGATGCAATTAACGCGTTAATGCGTCTCAGATTTATCCAGAAAATATTTGTTAAAATATGTCATTTCAGTGAAATTATATCGAAACACATTTTCTTTGTTAAATATATATTATATTTTACTAGTGAAAATATTATCTGGCAGGTGCTAGTGAAATTATATGATTTAAACTTTTCCATATGTAGTAATATATACATTTATTTACATGCGATGTGTGAATGTTACAGAGAAGATATATTTTCACTAGTGAAGTCTAAAAACATTTTCACCAATAGATATATATTTCTATTAGCTAAAATATAATTTTACTGATGGGCGCCAGAGAAATTATATGATGCTCTATGAAATTCAATTCGACAGTTGCGAAACGTTCATTTGCTGTTCAAACCAAAACCTAACCTAATGAAAGTTCTAAAACTAAGTATAGTTTTAGACTTTCACAAGGTCAAGTCTAAAACACAACTTCTCCTTCGACCTCAGAATTACGCTAAGCTTCCTGTACGAGCAATCACCTCCATGACACAAGCTCAAAGACAAGCTAAAAATTGGAAGCTGTGGCAAACACTATTATACATTTTTTATCTTATGTTTTTGTAGCGCAGTTCATGGAATAAGAGGTGCATGGCAATCTACAGCTGATTTTAATCCAGCGATTCTTTAATAGTTACGTCAGATAAATTAAGGAATCTGCTGGGAAAATTCTACATATGTTTGAAATATACGACATAATAAAGATCAAAATTATTATTCGAGACGATTTATAAGGTATTTTGCCAACTAAACAGAAACTCCAATTATAATATAATACAACATCAACGCAAATTACACCACACAATAATTATTGTTCTTGAGAATACACTGAAAAAAAACCGGTGTGCAATTGGTAATGCACGTCGTCGGCGAGAACAGACGTCTAAATGACGTCAATCTGTGCATCTCATTTGCCGGTAACGACGGAATTTCCAGGTTGACGTCCTTTTACCTAGCGGACTTGCTGACAATTACGTGATCCGATTCTATTTATTAGGCAACGAGCAGTCAGTTCCGGTTGCTATTGCGGGATAAAACGGTCGCTGGGAAAAACCGAGAAACTGGTGACTACTACTACAACTATGAACGATTCTATTGCTGCATCCGGAACGATTTTATATATTCTAATGTGAGTGTGAATGTAATTTACCTTTCCTCTTTCCTTCTGAAAGTCACATTCCCGATCTGCATAGGGTGCATGTGAAAAGACTAGCTGGAGGTTCGTTCCAGTGGCTGTGAATGCTACTTCTGTGTGACCTTCTCTGCATCCGTTCTGGAAGCGGACTTGCCTTTCTTCCAAAGGTCTGTCGCGGTAACCAGTGTATCGGACCTAAGTAAAAAAAAACAAAATAAAAACAATTGAACAATTACCGATAAAATATATTTTTTTTTAAACAATACAGTTATACTCTTTGCCTATTTATATATAACTAGCTGTCGGTACCTCACTATCGTGAGGTACCGATAGCTAGCGAGTGTGCGAATACCGGACCCTCAACTTTTTGGGTTTTAAATATAATTTTTGCTTCGTTCTGATTTTTTAAAACATTTTTTTAAATTTAATGGTTCAAATTGGACATTACTATTTAGGATTTTCAATGATAGACAAAATAGTTCAATCTATAAAAAACTACTTAACATTTTCAATTCATTTGAAAATAGGTTTACAACTTGACTAAATATTTCCAGAAGAAAACATTTTATATTATTTATTAGATTTACAACGTTAGATTTTATCGTTATATTAAAACTTAGATATTTAATGATAAATCTAAATATTGTATATCATTTATGAATAGGTTTAAAACTTGGCTAGATAATAATAAATTAAAAATTGTACTATGAAATTTCAATACAGCGAAGCTCACGAAACCAATGAATAAATTTTGGTGTACTGAAAATACGTTATATTGAATGTAGGGAAGATCATATATTTTTATTTTATTTTAAATTACTATATTACTACAGCATCAAAATAACCTCTTATAAGGTTGACAGATCGTTTTTTGTCCTTGTTTAAGGAAAATGTATGAAACACAATAAAATTTGTGAAAAAAATGTTTTATAAAAAAAGTTTGAGGGTCAGCGAAACACCTGTAAATATTGCTTTTGAACACATCTGTCACACACCAAGTCAAGGACGAACTGAATGTGGAGAAATATTGTGTAAAGTTGCAACGTCATTCTTAAATTTGGATCAAAATATTTCGTTATACTGAGATTAGTCTTCGTTATAATGAAAACATTTTGTATGCAAGTTTTTAGGGGACAAATTAAAGATTCGTTATACTGGGAATTTTGTTATTTCGGTATTCGTTACAAAGAGATTTCGTTGTATTATTTTTTAAAATAGGTTTGTAACTTTACTAAATATTAATAAAACAAAAAATATCAAAATGTTTTCAACATAAAAAATATTATTGAAACGTAACATTTTGTATCATTTAAAAGTAGGTTTACAGTTTAATAAATAATTATAATAAATAGCATCGGCTACACATCCGCTCAAAAATATTACTGATATGAAAAAATATTTTGTTACACCTTACTAACGCAACAACACAATCGATCATATAAAGTTAGTGCAATGTGAGTGATTATAAGTCATTGATTGTGTTTTAGGGTATTTTATGTGTTTGAGTGCCAGTTTTAACGCTGCATAACACAATTATATCATAAATTTAAATTTTCGTAATAAAAAAGTTTTTTGGTGACATCATAAGTTACTTTATAATTTAAAAAAAATATTTCTATGTTTTATGTGTAAATATAAAAGTCAGTTTTTAATTACATTTACTAATGAGAAAGAAACAATAAACTAAAGATATCAAGCACCTAATCTGTTACTTTAGACCAAAAGTGCGTTTTGAAAATATTAATAATTTTGAAACCTTTGTCTTTTTTGATTAAAAAATATTTTGATTTACATATTTTTTAAAGTAAATGTTTTTCTGCGCAGCATTATATATTTTAATAATTAATGAGTGTAAAAAGTTTTCACTATATTTAAAATTAATAATGAACTAATGATATTTAAAATCTATAATAAATGATTAATATTTAAAATCCATAATAAAATAAAAAATATTTTTAATGTTGAAAAAAATATTTTGAATAAATATTGAAATTTTATTCTGAAACTTTTAATTTAAAAAATATTTAAATTAGTGTTATACATTTTTGTGTAGTTTAGTTTCAAAGGCGTCAGTAAGATGGATTTTTGCAATACTGTGCGCTTAGTAGTTGGTTAGTAATGAATAGTACTTTTTTTGAAACTTTGCCCCTTTTTGACTTTTTAAAGCAAAGTTTTAAAAATTCTCTAAAAACTAAAACTTTAAATTGCCAACGTTCGCCAAAATTTAGGTACATATTTTTTCTGTATAGAGAAGCTAATACATATCCACATTATTTATATTATATTTTAAATCTATAAACTAAAAAAATATTTTAAAAAACATTTTTTTTTGTATTTGATGATTTTTATACATATTTTAATAAATTTTATACAATTTAAATCGTTAAAATAAATTTCGCTCGTTAAAATCAATTTCGCTCGTTAAAATCAATTTAGTTCGTTCTCAAGCGCGGGACTTCCCAAATTTGCTTTGACAGTTCTTCTGTCAGATCTGGCAAGAAATATGTTATAATCGCGGGATTTTTGTTACAAAGTGACAATTGAAGATGATTCAAGTGATGCAGCATTTGAAATTATAGACAAAACTATAAATTGCGGGTGTGCCAGTAAGTGTTTAGTTATAAATGAATAATATAACACGGTTATTCTAACAAAATTACTATTGACTTTCCAGGATCTAATATTAAAAGACAAACAGCGGTGATTTGGCAATTAAAGGTATACATACCGAAGTTAATTAAACATATTGCAATGCTAGTAATAATAAAAAATATATGACATATTGTGACAATTTTGTAGAAGATGAAAAGATGCCAATCTACGTGTTTAATCCTCTACAGTACATCCATCAATTGTGTTCTTTGGTTGTCGTTTAAATTTAATTTATGGATTATATTAGTAGTAATAATGTGTTCAATGTTTACTCGTGATAGGAGTCTTATTGTTTTTTAATTATTTTTCAGAAGCAATGATGGAACAATTTGATGACCTATATGGCTACAACGTAGAATTGGTATATATAAACAAAGAGTTAATCTTCTCGTGTTGAAGTCACTGTCAGCAAGTATTATCTTTTTATAAAGAACATACTACATAAGTTTGATGTAACTGAATATCTTAAATTTGGCTATTCAGAAAGAGGAATGATGGCACAGAACAAAAATTGTACCTATTTTGCCACATCGGAATTAAAAATAACCCACTCTTAGATATTTTGGCTATCGATTATTCCAGGTATGCAATCACATATTTATAATCATTGTAAAATGACGTTTATTAGATAACATCCAAGAAACTACACATTTATAAGCTGTCCGACAGCGCTGATTTGATCGACATTAACTTTCAATCCTCACATACTAAGGATATATTACACGTTCATGTTTAAAACATAACTGGTTAATTTAAAATTCTTAAAATCTAACGTATATGTGTATTAAATCAGCAAGCAATGATAATGTTAATGTAATATAAAAGTAAAACTCACTTTTCGGCCTCGGAGCCCGGCGACGGGATTTCAAAATTTGAAGATTTCATTACAAAGATTGTTTTATGATCGTTTATCTAATTTAATCAATGTATTCTTCTTATCCTCAATACATTATGTATATATTTAATTTTCATAGTTATAACACACCTAGTTAATTTGCAATCCGATTATTTATAAAAGCAAAAACTCACTTTTAGGCCTCGGAGCCCGTCGCCGGGAATTCAAAATTTGAAAATTTCATTACGAAGATTATTTTATGATTGTTTATCTAGTTTAATCAATGTATTCTTCTAATCCTCAACGCATTATGTATATATTTAATTTTTATTCAGTCAAATGACGAATTAATGAAAATTATTGTCGCGTAGCAAAATTTTATTATTAAATAATAATTATTTAAAAGTGTTGTCACGGTACTGTCTATTTGAATTTAAATGCTTATTTTTCATTGGTCGACGCTATTTGAATATTTGAATGCTTATTTTTGATTGGTCGAAACAACAGAACGCATTACCGGCGGCTCGAAAATCAATCGGAACAAATTCAATTTTAATTTTTAATATTATTTATTATTATAATTAAATATATTTCCTTTGTTTACGTGTATTGTTACACACCGTTAATACAAAGCGATACGATTTACAGAGTAGATAATTGAACGGAGAATGTTTCGTTTAAAGTTATGCGCGTCCGGAAGCGACGGCGGAAGCGGATTAGAACAATTATATATAAGATAATAGCAGATATTCTCTCAAAATACCAGCAGCCTTTCACCTGCCCCGATATGGGTATTTATTTATTCATTGTAAATATTCCGTTACAACTAATAGGCAATGCATAACAACGAGGTAAACACAGTGAACAACTACAAAGTATGCAGTGGGACAAGTCTGTAAATCAGTGACACAGAATTTATTAATTTTAAATTATTACAACAGATTACTTCATTTATAATAATTAATACACTATATTCATCTCTGAGATTATGATAATCTAGGGAAGAAACGTATATTTAAATAGTCAGCAATTCCAATCTTACAGACATGATAAAAAATGGTAAACAATTAGGCTAATAATATGAAATTCGAACCCTAAATAATCATTGATCTTACCACTGGTAATCTTTTTGCTTTGTTAAAACACTTAATATCTACAAAACTATACTATTTCGCATTTAAAGTACATATACCAATCGTTTTAAAATTTGCTTAGTTGTACTACAGTACCCTAAAAATAAAACAATAACTTTCGTTATGAGTAACCTAATTAAAATTAATAGTAGCTGTGACGCTATCGGTAATTTTATGTTATGTGTATTAATTATGTAAATAAATATAATGAATCGCGAGTCCAGGGACGTCATTAAGGGGGGGGGGCAAATAGATGCATTTGCTCCCCTTGAATTAAGCCAAAACTAAGCACATCCTGCAATGCAATATCCCTCATTCTAAGCCAGAAATTTTCGGGTTATCCTTAAAAATGTAAAAAAGACCAAGGACGTCATTTAGTGGGGGGGGGGCAGGTATATACATTTGCACCCCTTGAATTCGGCCAAAAATATGTATGTCCTACAATGTAATCTCCCTCATTCTAAGCCAGAAATTCTCGAGTTACCCTTAAAAGCTTTTAAAAAACAATCTCGAATCTGCCATTTCAGTGAAATCCTATCGGAATATATTTTCACTAGTAGATATGTTTTAACCAGTGAAAATACAATTTATCTGGCCGGTGCTAGTTTTCCATATGTAGTAATATATACATTTACATACTTCATGCGATGTTACATTAAATATTTTCAATGAAGTTATATTTTCACTAGTGAAGTTCAAATACATTTTCACCGGTAGATATACATTACTAGCGAAAATATTATATGTTGCTCTAAATTGTATATGAAACACAATTTGACAATTTGCGAAACGTCTATTTTCTGTTCGAACCCAAACCTAACCTAATGAAAGTTCTGAAACTAATCATAGTTTTAGAATTTTAATTTGGTCAAGCCCAAAATACCACTCATCCCTCAGGGGAAAATAGGCGAAAGAAATCGCATCTCACATATTGCTTTATAGTTTATCTGCAATTCGATATTACAATATGAGAGTATTGATTCAAGTATATTCAAACCGAGTTTTGGTCAATAGGAGGGGGCAAAAACAATTATCACTTCTCAGAAGGCAAAAATTCAGGTCAAAAGCAATAAAATCCTTCCAAAGAACGCTTCCCACTGCGATGGCGCCGTTAAATTATTTGTTGTAACCTGACAGGCGTAGGCCCAATGCGTTACAGCAGGGTAAATCTGATCTGATCAATCAGATATAATGAATGTTGATACTTTAAGAAAAGAAAGATTGATTAGGACTTTTTGGCGGCGGCCTTTATAAAAATAAATGACAATTTTCCGATGTGATCAACAAATAAAAATTGTTGTGTACGCAGATTTAATGCAAGCTAATTGTGCATTGTTATTTACCGACAAAGTCATTCGCAAATATGTGAATGACTGTTAGTGAACAATACACAAATGCTCATCTTCAATATAATAAAAATATTTATTGTCTGGAATAATCACTGATGTAAGAATTATGAACCCATTGATCGCATATTATAAATGTAATTTTGCGTTGATTTATTTATAAGCTATGATTTTTCAAGTGCTGCGAATAAATGCAAATAAATATTAAATACCAAATCGTATACATTAATTATTAATTAAAGCTATAAATGTATCATCTGCAATATTAATCGACAATGAAAATTGATGTGGTTATTAGGTTATAAAAAATATAATATAATATAAAAATGCCACTTTTCTTTTGATGTAGTATTGTTTAATCTTTTGATTACATTTAAATTCATACTAGCACATATTTTTATCATACAATGCCCATTGTTATCAATTCGGCGGAATTTCGGGTGCGGTCAAACCAATGCATAAATTTGAATTGAAGTGTTTATTCATTATAAATTATTATAATAGCATTATTAATCACTATCCTCGTAATTGACAACAAAAAATAATATATTATTATTGTTTCCTTATAACTAGAAACAAAAGAATCATTGATTTGTATATTGAATTAATATAAAAATAATTTACCTCGCTCTCTCGGCTGAGCCTCTTGAACAGATCGTCAGACTCGAATTTGGCTTTCTGGTCAGGCACCACTCTCGGCATCTTGAAGATAAATCTCGGCTTGGGTTGCTCGTACAACCCCATTGAGTCGAAGGGTAGCATTCCGGCCAACGCTGCTGCGTCGCTCATTGAGTGCATAGCTTCGTAGATTAACACAGAAAAACTTTTTACTTTGGTATCAAACTATAACTGTTTACGCGCGGTGAGATTTGACAGCGTGCTTTGGATTCAAAAAAGACAAGCGTTCCGCGCGAGTGCCAGTGGCAAACTGAAACGGGCAGATTCACAGCGAAGAACGCCGGTGACACCCCGCCGCGTTGGATGGAGGGGATAGAGCGATTTTCATTGGTTGGGCGGAGCGGAATGGGCGTTGCCGTTTGATCCAGAGGGTTGTTCGACGCCAGTCAAATTTCCCGGGATGATGGGAGCGTTCCAGAATGGAAGTGTTTTCATGATGGTAGAAGTAAATAATGATGAAAAATCAGTTGATGAAAATCGATATAATCGACTTTTATTTAATTGGTTTGGATTCGCATATTTTTATTTTTTTTTAATATAAAATTAATATAGCATTTACATAAGTTTAATTTTGTACAGTATATATTAGAATTGTTTACACAAAAGTTAAGTATGTGTTTAGATATATTATCACATACTTATTAATGCTAGATATTGAAAAAGCATTTGACACAGTTTGATTTACAAACTCAAATATTAGGTTTCTCTCCATAAAAAAATAGATTTTTCATTATTTTATAATAGCACATATGTGTATACAATATCGAGTTCGTTTTTAAACAATAAAAAAATGTGTTGATTCCTTCTATTTTTGCCATATATTTTATAATTAAAGCTTTGTAAAAGTATCTTTGAAACCGTCACTTTTTTAAAATTGAGCTTACTTATTTATCCTATTATTATTTCTGCAATCAATAGCTTCTCCGTATCCTAATCATTTTTATTTTAAAAAATCTCTTTTTTGCCAGAACCATATCGCTCAAATAATATTTTTAATCTTGGTTTGCTTATAAGCAGTCAATAAATAAATATAAATTATAATATAATACAAAGCTAATACCATAATGGTCATTGACTCATTCACTATTTCACTAATCTATTTATTTGTATACAAAATGTCATCCAAAATCTTCAAAAATAAATGGTAATAAGGTATCCAAAGTTTAGATAGTAAAAAGGCTCAGCAATATGTATCAGTATAATTTATAAGCACAATAACACGAGACACATTTATATACGCATAAAATTGTTTTAAGAAAACAATGGTCGATACTCTTCTAGTATTTAATGTAACTCAATATGTGCTTTGAGTGATCTATTTTTGATATTTTACTTCAGACTGACAAATTCATAAATACAATTTCTCACGTAGCGTAGATGTAATTTAAAATATGATTAATACATAATATTAATTTATGTTTTATCCCGGGCTGTGGAATCGTCGGAAAAATTTTTTTCAAAATTAAAAAGTTTCGCAAGGTCTGACTCCGACTCTACTATATTTATACATAATTTTTCATGTAAATATCAATTATCAACAAAGAAGAAAAAACAAAAAAGAATTATAATAATATTTCTTAGGATTAGTGCCGCGCCATTGTATATGTCTACGCCGGCCGGTGGCCGGTCGGCTGTTGTTGGGTATTTGATTAAGTGTATAATAACTTTGTTTACTTCATATTATCGACTTACATGGCGTACGACTAACAATTAAAAAATATCGGTCAGTGTGGAAAGAGTTAAAAAAGAGTCGGAGTCGATCGATTTTTTGCGACTCCAACTCCACAGCCCTGGTTTTATCTTTCCAAAGTAGATATTGTTTCGGCAAAATTGTTTTGGCTTTCTCTTTCACTCATTTCAATGCAGGTTAAAAGTAATTCAGCATATTTATTATATAAGATGCGTTTTAAAGAACTTAAAACTTATTTCTATAGTTTTAATAAATGCTAAATATTTGTTAGAACATATGTACATGGTATCATATAATAAAACGCAATAATTATGAGAATTAAAAATATATTAAGATACTCTTAATGAAAATATATAATAAAATAATGTATTTTTAATTAAAGAAATTGATAAGTTTATTTTACATATCATTGAGTTAGGTATAATAAATCATCAATTATAACACATTATTTTTGGGTATTAAAAATAATATAAATTTCATGCAGATTTATTGATCTACATAAATAAACAGCCGTTAAAACATCTTCCTATATAAAAAAACAAGCATCAAAGGCAGGGAACGTGCTATTATTGCATGAAACGACCGGCTATTAAAAAGGATATTATTTTTTAAGTCGTTTACCTAAACATTTTTTGCCATAAGCTCATCCTTGAACGGATAGACCCGTCGACAATTTTTAGATGTTATCATCAAAGGCGCCGAAATCTTTGGAAGTGTTGTTTATTGCACCCGTACAATATTGCTGCTTCGTCCTTGTCGACCATTGTTTTGTAACTTTCCCAAAATGAATATTTCACAGAACAATTCAGACAAAATTCCTTCTTAGCGACAGATGACAGGAAGAGAAATTTAAGAATATTCAATTATTTCAAGTAGCTTTTTGATACCATCGACAAGAAAATATAAGTGATATTCACAATATGTTGATAAATAAATCGCTGATTTTATGCTTAATTTATTATAAATATGCGTATCCTTCAAAATATATATTTACCGTCTACACTTGGCCTATATTCAGGCGTGTTAAAAAAAAACAACTTCAAATACGAACGGAATAAAAAAAATGACAAGCTAATGATTCGTCAGTTGAGAATAGGCACGCGACTTCCGTCCCTCGAGGGCCCAAAACTCCCTAATGATCCAATTCTTAGAAGGCCTTGCAAATTTTACGAACATATTGTTTCAGGTAGTTTATAAAAACGTTTTTGGGTCAGCTCAAAAAAAAATACACCGGTCAATGGAGAAGAGTCCAAAAATATCCGGATGTCATTTTCGTCGTCAATATAATGATAAAATCGTGGGTGGCAAACGCCCTTTGTTTTTTCAAATGATATCCCTTGTCTATTTAGCAGAGCTTTTCAAATTATAGATTTCCGTTTCGAACGTATCCCAAATTTTTATAAAGTGTTTTTCGGTGATTTTCAACAAGGATATCGCTTGCCGTGTCCTATTGTTGTCGGCAGAGATGAGAGTCTGTGCTATCGCCCCTTATCTCCGCTTTGCCTCCTTTTGTCCAATAACATTACATCTATTATAATTTCAAGTATCAATATCTAATTATATTTGGGTGCCGACACTTTAGGTGCATCGGCCAGGTATGCTACCCAGGTAAAAAAGCTACCCTTGAGATCCATATCGAAATCTTGACGTATTTGTATCGCTTACACTTTTTTCGCTTTTACGCTATCGATATCTAAGAAGGAAACGCTGCAACTAATCACTGATAAGCAACGATTATTTTATTTAAAACATTTTAGCTTTAAAGTGTATAAAACCCTGTAGGTTTATTTTAATATTATAATTGTTCTAACAATGGAAAAAAAATTGGCACAGAATATAAATCAAGAAGCGCTAAAAGCTTTTACAAAAATATTTAGGTAAAAATACAATAGTCGGCAGATTTATGGCAAGTTAAATACTGCGTTTGAGAAATGTGTATGAAAAATAAATTTAAGATCCATTTCGTATATAAAGATTCCGAGAATTTACCAACATTAATAAATTATGCACGAGTTACTACATATATTGCAAACAATCGTGATTAATGTATCATATTGCGATCAATATCCAAAATGTTTAACACTATTTTGATCTTTAACAATCAAATCGTGGCTACGTCATACTGCTATGTAAATTCAATAAATAAATTGAATCACACCATAATATTGTTAAACAAAAACAAATTTGTCTTCAAATTGTATCCGAGGGGTTCTATCGTAGGGCTCCGGGGATTTGATATAATTAATAAGGTCCCATTAGGGTTCAAAGGGGGTGAACGACAGTAATAGTTACAGCGACAAAAAATGAAACTAAATTACAAAAAGTGCATCTACACGTGTATCCAGCGGCCAGCTGTTGCGGAACACCACCTGAAAGGGTCATTTTAACCCCTTCGCGATTGGGATGTAAAATTATTGTTTTATTACTCTCGCGCTGCGCTTAGCCGACAAAGGGTTGTCATCATTAACTTTGGGTCTTCAGTCGTATACAATCATTTTCAATCATCATACGTGATCTTGCATCGATCTGGCAGTTTATGGACGTAACGAGTGATGGACCAGCAGCATTCATAATGTTCCAAGACGGATAACCAGCCATCGGAAGCAGTTTAATTGATCGTTGAACTCGCGACAGGGATCATCAATATTTTTTTTAAATCAGTTGCATAATACGTAAAAAGAATCCTAAGAATCGAGACTTTATTTTATAAATCATTTTAAATATTAATTTAAATTTATATTTATAAATAAAAATTAAATATAAATGCATTCTTGAAATACTAATACGTATGTGTACTAACCTAATTATTACTATATATAGTAGAAACTCTCCAAAACGCCGTTCCAGTAAAATTTTTGGAAATAGAACGTCGCGTATTTAAAAACATTTCTTATAATTAAAATAGCAGCAATGTTGAAAACGTTGAGAGTTGAACGGACTATTTCTACCTGAATTTCACAACCGTTTGGAATGGTCATTTTTTTACAGGGACGTGATTTAGAGGGGCATGCTTGAATTTGGCCACAAAAATTAATGTCATTTAATGAAATACTATAAATTTTAATGACATCAAAATATTAAAAAAAACGACCACTGACTGGCTCAATTTTGCGCCAAATTCAACAATCCAAATGTTTTAATATAATATTAAAAATATTTTTTGTGCGGAATAATCGGTGTTCGCAATACTCCGCAAAATTCGTGTCCAGAAAAATCACGGTAACGAGCATTCCCACTGCAACAACGACATTATTTTATTGCTTTTGACGTGAATTTTTGTTTGTGAATAATTGTTTTTTGCGCTTTCCTATTGGTCAAAATTTGGTTTAGATGCACTTCATTCGATTCTCACTTATTGTGAGTCGTAATATTGTTATAGTTCACATCTTAAAAGATATTATATTCAATTTTGGTGATTTATAAGATGATGATGACTTTATATGATCACTTTACGATCATACTATCAATGAGTGAAACAATCATTAGAAAATAATCTCTCCAAAAGACTAGAAAGTACATTTAAAAACAGAAGCTCAATAAAATTGTATCTATTTATACATACGCCTGAGACTACAGACTATCCATTTAAGATAAAAAAAATTCTGGCAAAAAATAGCAGATGACACACAATCCTATTAAGAAAAAGTCTTGAATCAACTTACTCATCGATTGACTAATGCAAAAATCTATTAACATTTTACAGGAGACTGTGACTGTGGATAAAACTACGGAATAATCTTTGTGGAAGGCCAATAAAAATATAACAATATCAGTAATTATGCAATAAAAATGAAACTATATGCAAATCATTCATAGAAAATCTTACAACCACTTCAACACACAAAGAAACATTTATTTAATGATATCTAGATATTACAATAGTTATTCTACTTTCGCTAATAATGTGTTGTATATAATACAATTAAACAAGCTACATTTTCATTAAGAAATAGATCATGATTTGTGTGAAGTTTTTATTCTTATTGTAAAATTTATTTGTTGAATATATCATCTCATATAATAAAATCTATCATATATCACCTAGGGGTCGACTAGGTTGTGGCAACAATGCGATTTTTTACAAGTTCTCCATGTCACAGGACCTTGATCATCTAAACATGATCCGATGACAAAAAGATATTCTATCAAAACATTACACCGGCCATATTACCTGCGCCGAGATCCTTTTAAGGCAAATTTTTTAAAATCACAACTTACAATAGATGGGCTGTACGGCCAATTTGATCCCAGATTAAGTCTTTTTATTACAGCGTTCAATGAAAAATAAAAAAAAACTTTGAATATAATTTATATACATATACGGCTAATCCCGCCCTGAAAAGGATATCCAAAATGTACACACCGCCCGAACATCCTGGGACGCGCTATGGAAATAAAAAAAACGGTTGGCCACCCCTGATCCAGACGCGCCATGTTCGGCGATAAAAAGCAAATTATGTATAATCTGGGAAGCCTTGTTCCTTATTCCTGAACACATATCCATCGATTGAGGATGACGGCTTCTCAAGAAAGATATACGAAAATTGTTTTACGTGTTGTTTTTGCTTTAAATTGTTTTACACGAACGAGATTACGTCGTTTATGAGAGCTTTATCTGACAATTGCGCGTGCAAATGAAGTAAAACAGAGATTAATAAATATAGGACTTTCCCATAAGTCCGACCGCAAATTCTCACATTTTTAATCTATTGTTTTTTGGTTTAACCAAAATAGATTTTTATATTTTTTAAAATAATAGTATCCAAAAACTACCATTATTTCATGTTTAGGTGTTGTATACGTATATATTCGCGTATAACGCATGAAGTTAGGTACAAGTGAATAAATAAATATTAATAATGGTTTTAACCATGGCTAAATGTATAGTTTATGTTCAATATTAATTAAATTTTATATTGATAGTATAACAACATGTCCTACTTTATGGAACACTATTAATATTACGCGTCTTAATTTATACAAAATAATTTTATGTAACATTTTATACACATGCATACATAAAGCTTTCACATCGTTGGGATTTGTCGATTGAAATGCTATGGGGAATTGTATGCCGTGTATAGTCACCTATACTCTATTTGCGTTAACACAGTCAGTTCGATATCTATCCATTTTATCATTATTCATAATTGAGAAAGAGATTACAAGTTTGGGTTTACGCCCCTACTATTAGTTATAATCTAAACTGAAGTGCAAAAAACAATTCCACCTTCTCAGAATTCAAAAATCTACGTCAAAAGCAATAAAGTCGTGCCGTCGCCGTTGGAGTGGGAACGCTCGGTTATCTAGTGTTGTCACATTGCGTACCGTGTGCACAAATTTGTGCGTTTCAGAAACCTTGCGTTGCGTCCGTGTGCACAAATTTGTGCGTTTCATCATTTTAACTTCATACGAAAAAAAAACACGTAAACTGCGTATTTACTGTAACGTATTTATTAAGGGATTTACCTACAGATGTTACTAATAGCATGTTAACTAAAAATAGTTCAAAAAAGTAGAAATCTTAAATTCCAGAGGCTCACAACTCGGGGAAAAAAAATTCGTTTCAAGATGTATGTTTACATATATATATGTATATACAATTTTTGCTATGGAATTATCTCACATATTATTTATTAGAAATAGTGAAATCAGTCAACACCAAATTGCGAATAACGTATCAGTAATATATTAATTAATTTTTAACACTTAACGGTCGATTTACGCGGCGATATTCGCAAGACACCCAACCGTCCAATTTCGAACAAATGTAACGTTTCCGTTAGGCTAAACGCACGCTGTTATAAAAAAAGTCACCGAAAAATACCACCTTATCGGTTTGATTCAGGTAAAGATGGTAATTTTTTAGAAATATGTTTTTTAAAATTCTTATCTACAAAATTACAAAAAAGCCAAAATATTCAAAGGCAACCGCATTAAAAAAAACGAAATGTTGAGCCAGACCTAATATCCAAGTACATATTATCAACCCGAAGCATTATAACAAAATAATCAGTGATTCTCAACGTTTAATTGCGTTAATTTATTTTACAACTTTTTTACATTATTATATTTTGTTGGGTTTCAAAATATATTTTTGTTATGTTTATTTATTTCTCACTCCTACATTTATTGATACTATTTTCTAAGAAATAAGATACAGTAAATCAAATTCAAAATTTTATTTATATAAAATATAATGTTTTTTTATTTATTATTATTTTCTGCTATATATGTATGTACATTTTAAGTTTCTAATAAATCGGTAGTTGAGGTGTCGTAGGCATTTAAACACAGATTAAGCAATCCCTAATGTGATGTTTTATAATATTATAATACTTAGACCCAAAATGATCCCGATCTGTTCAAAGTAAATAAGCTGTTCTCAACATGTTTCCAATCGCCAACACATTGAATACTGGGCATTATTCCTAAAAACGGAGCCGTGCAGCGGGGATTATTTGCGAAAATTAGGACTTTAATTAATTTGTGTAACTATCCAAGCACATTGGTGGTTCGAGTGTGCATCTTTATTGGATGCGAAGTATACAGTAAGTGTGCGTTTTTCATTATTTGCACATTGCGTACCTTGTGGTAAATATATAATATATAATATTAACGCAATAAAATGTTTAGAATCACTGATATTTTTTAATATATTAAATATACAATATAAAATAATAATACATAAATTATGACAGAAATATAAAATAATAATACATAAATAATAAAAGATTGCATTTAGCGAAAGGCAAACAATACGTTTGTTCGAAATTGGACGGTTGGGTATCGTGCAAATATCGCCGCGTAACTTGACCGTCAAGTGTTAAAAATTTGGAATTGATTGTATAGGTCACAAAATTAGATATTTTTGGTTTTTATTATAAACAACAGTATTTTATCATTATTTTTTTATTATCTTTATTGTTTTTATTCAAAAATAATATATTTGGTTATTCTAAGCAAAAAATTATATTTTATTTTATTGGTACGCGATCCACAGTTGGACGTTTACTGATTTTATCATTGCGAATACCAAAAACGATCATCATGAATCTGTTTTTAAAATTTGACGTTAAAACGTTGACTAATTAAAGAGTTATGATGTTTTAAAAAATAAAAAAAATTCGCAAATAATCCCCGCCGCACGGCTCCATTTTCAGGAATAATGCCCGGTATTCAATGTGTTACAGACTTACAATAAGTGAGAATCGAATAAAGTACATCTAAACCAAAGTCTGACCAATAGGAGAGCGCAAAAAACAATACTACGATCAGGGTAATACTGAATCTTCCTAAATTAATCGGTTACCATTTGTTAATATAGCTAAATTACAGTTAATATAGCAAATCACTGAATACTGTATCGTAGCTAATTGTTGATTAGACAAAACATTCGCCACCAATTAGGTCACAATCTCGTCTCGTTTAGGTGAGAAAAGTATTATCAGCCGCAACGGATTCGAGACTATCCAGCGTGGGCCGGTTCCCGTGCTGATAACGCCCGTGGGATTTTTCACCATTATTGTCCGTCAATATTTTTCGGTCTAGACCTGACTCAGCGATGACCTTCCCACGGCTTGATATTATCCGACATGTATGCAAAAATAACAAGCTTCCGCCATATTGAACATATCTGCGGACTGCTACCCGGGGCGAGGCTGACCGCAGGCCTCATTTGAGACAAGCCATGTGTAACGATACAGCAAAACTGCGGTCTGTGTAATGCATCCATTGATCCGAAACCTGAACTTGATAGAGTTCGACGAGACAAGTCGAAAAATTCCACGGAGAAGCCGGCCGACATGATCGAATGTCGTGATTTCGCACTCGAGAGGACTGACACACGATACGCAATCGAGAGGTGATATGTAATGATTTATTGCTAAATTGAATCCGACTATTGCTTAGGGAAATATTTATTGCGACCTCATGAGTGAACTGTTGAAATGATCAACATTTTATTAGTAGTAATTAGCAAACAAGAAAAAGCATTAGAGATAAAATGTCTTTTGATGGCTAAACCTTATCTTTCGCATATCATCTTGGAATAGAGGACCATCTGCCGTACTGTGTCAAACGCCTTTTCAATATATATTAGGAATATTTTTGTGTCTCTTTGATGTTTCCATTGCGACGGCGCCGGCACGATTTTGGTTTTAATAATTGTTTTTTACGCTTTCCTATTGGTCAAAATTCGGTTTAGATGTGCTTCATTTGATTCTCACTTATTGTAAGTCGTAATATTGTTATAAAAAGTCTTAATATGAACGTTAGATAATCGAGTGTCGGCACGATTTTATTGCTTTTGTCGTGGACTAAAATAGAAAAGAATAGTAAATATATATAATAATTACCTCTACAACTCATATTATGTAACGATAGTAAGATAAAAGTGGATCTATACTTCATTTCTAAACACTCTATAATTAAAATTGATGATCACAATAGTAATTAGCAACTATTCTGGAATTAAATTCTAGAACCTAAATATTCGAAATCAGCATTAAGAATATATTTTTCATTTCAATAAATAAAAATCGTGACTTATGACAATAGATGTCACAGAACTTCGCCGTTTGTCTCCAATGAAATCGGTTTGGGCGTGTCGTTTTGCAACGAAAAAATAATTGAGACATAAAAGAATAACAATATTCTACGAAAATGTTATTTATCACTAGCACAATGGGCGAACACTATAAAGAACTACCGGAGGCACAGCGGGTGACGATTGACAAAATACTCGCAGCATCCAATTTGGAGATCGACCCTCTTCCTTTGAATACACAAAAAAATGCCATACACAGAAGCACGCAGTAGCATTTAAATAATGATAATAAACAAATAAAAACTCGATATTTGTGATATGTTTTATATTCACTGATATTCTTCATACTAATTAATACATAGCTGTTTCATAGTATATAACGATTGTATTAAAAAATTCTCAACTATATATAAAAAAGCCTCGATAGTCTACTTGTGACTGGCTTTCTAAGAGGATTCAAGAGAAATATCAAAAGCTATGCAAACATGTGTTATTACTGTAACGATTTTCGGATTGAATAGCTTAAACTAACCTTGTCAATGTGATCGATGCAGTCGCGGAATTCGAGTAAGGAGAGTGTAATTATCTACCCGGGTAGTCGGAGGCAAGGAGAATGGCTGAACCGCGGGGCCTGACGCGCCGGGCCCGAATTAAATTGGACTTATGACGTCACAAAGGCGTTTTCGCCCCTTAATTTGACACAAAAAAGACAGCGGGGAGCCCCCTTCAACAAATCGTATTGTCACAAAGCGACACGCCGTGTAATTCCGACATAAAGTCACATATGAAACATTTAATTGGCACACAAAGGCAAAGACTCAATACGTACTTGGATTAACACGTTAGGTACAAGATGTTGAGCCCATGCTAAATTTTAACCATTGAATATGATGTAATGATAGATAGATCTAAAGAGCAAGTAAGAAGTAAACTTAGATATTTCATTTTCAACCGCAGTTTATCTGATCAAATGACTTATTGTTTCATTTTTACTGCGACAGTGCCGACACGTTTTTGTTGCTTTTGACGTGAATTTTTGACTTCTGAAAAATAATAATTATTTTTTCACCCTCCTATTGACCAAAATTCGGTTTGAATACACTTAGACTTTTATGTCAGAAGTCTGTAGTAATATCGTTGTAAAATCGAAGTGCAGACAAAATATGTCTGTACTTCTTCTTCCGCCTATTTCCCAGTGAGAATTAAATTGGCATAGTTTGTATTCTGAATTAACCTAATAAAAGTTCTGAAACTATAATTAGATTTAAAACTTTCATTAGGTCAAGTTGGGTTTGTTTAATTCGTTTGAACAGCAAATGCACTTTTGCAACATTTTAGAGCAGCATATAATTTCAGTAAATAATCAGTAAAATTATATTTTCGCTAGTAGAAATATATATATATTTGCTCGTGAAAATATATTTGCACTTCACTAGAGAAAATATAACTTAACCGGAACATTCATATCGCATGTAAATAAATAACGACAATTTTATAATTTATCATTTTTCTAGCACCTGCCAGATAAATTATATTTTCACTAGAAAAAATATATGTATTTACCGGTGAAAGTGTATTCCGATATGATTTCACTGAAAATTTATTTTCAGGATAGGTTCTAGACTGTTTTTTTTTCTTTGAGGGATAATCCGAGAATTTCTGGATTAGAATCAGGGATGTCATTTCAGTTTTTTTAATATTTCGATTCAATTAACATTTGGAGCGTGTAAAACCTTTTTATTATTTAAATAAACTTCCCTGATTATACGGAACGGTGTCCCAGATAACCGAAGTAAATTACTGATAGTTCCCTTATTTGCTTTCTGTTCCTTGTGATTTGGCCCAAATAACCAGCTGTCCCGATAAACTAGTGGTTCAATTAAACGGAATCGACTGTATTTACAGTTCGCTTTCAATTTAGAAATACAGGCTGATTCAATTCGAGTTTCTTATGAGCAAAAGGCGTTGACGATTTACTTAGATTAGTTATTAACCCTTTGCATGTCGAAATCTGCTTTTGCTACTTAGTGATCGTTGCTGTAATAATCGTATATATTTTTAATGGGCGCGGTATTTGATTCGGGGATAATTATAATTTTTTTCCCGAAACTATTTTATTTTATTTTGTAATATTATTAAATTGATAAAAGACTTGGCAACTAAAGTGTTAACTTTATGAGAACATGACTAAGAACAGGGGAATATAGTCCAGCAGAACTTTACACATTAATGTGTGTTTAATGCCTAAAATTCATGCGCCTCTCTAATTTTACGATCTGAATAAAATAAGTCTATAAATCTCAACGTCTGAAGAGGTGAAACAAATAATTAATTGTTTGATAAAGTAAAACATGTTCTCCAATAATTCTGCTGGTTATGATTTTTTACAAGAGAATTTAACCCTAAGCTCGCATCCAGGCAAATTTACGCCAAATTAAAACTACGAAATCTTTGACGTTTAGGGAGAAGCAGCTGCTTCCACTTTAATCATTATATCTGGTCCTCTCTTAAATCTCCAAGAGTTATTAACTCAATTTTCCACACATCTTGAGGATCCTGCAACAAAATGTATGACCATATTTTAACTCTCTTAATTTGATTTAAAATAAACGCATGTGCTACGCATGACATTAGGAAAAAATATTTTGTAAATGTTTGAAATAGTTAAGTTTAAGAAACACTGATGATTAAACACTTATTATTTGTGTTCCTAGTTCATAAATTTCTAATCATTAGCCATGATTAAAAAAAACTATTGAAGAGAATGAACACAATTGTGTGTGCATATTTATAAAATGATTTATCACATGAAAGGTCCATACCAAGGGGCAGTTGCGCAAAGCCCTCGGGGGCGGAGCCCCATTTCACGCACGCTGCGACCGTTTTATTCAATTAGCCCCAGTAACCCTTTTTTATACCAAATTAATATTCCGTCCAACTGTTATATTTAATTGACTTACATATATTTTATCGATTCTATACGGATGCACTTTCTTACAGTTTATTATTGTTCTGTTACATAGATGCTATTTTTAGATAGGAAAATATGAAGCTATGTTATAAATATATATATATATATATATATATACGAAGAGCCGTGTTTTACATTCAGGTTGTACAAACATTTTAGCTGTGTCATTGAAAGCAGATACAAAAAAGTATCATGCATGATCCAGGATCCCTTTGAAAGCTCGCCGGGGATTAACACATACGATAAGGATAATGAACATTACATGCCGACAAATAGCCGGTACCGTCCCCAAACGAATCAGTCACGCTTTACACGATCGGGACTCTTTGTACACCTTGTGCAAACAATGCGAACGTTGTTTAATCAATTAATTAACCCGTTCGCGCCCCTCCTCTGAGGGCATCTGGGGTTGATACGCGAATATGGAAATTAGTCGCTAAACGACCCCGAGTACAATGCCGTGATTTATTAAGGACGAAGAGGAAGTTTTTAGTACGGTCGGACAACCAGTCGGACCAGTTTCGGCCCATTGTTTTTGGCTACCGAATACACGTCTGATTCGCAAAACTGCTCTTTTTTACGAATATGATTAACCCATCCCGTACGGAAGGTAGAAAAATCGCGAGCGTTCCGAACCGGGGGCCTTTTTGTCCCCCAGACTATTCTCGAAATTATGATACTTTTTTAACAGAAAATTGTATACCTAATCATCTAACACGTGTTTCTATGCATATTTACTTTCATAAAACGAATAAAATATCTTTTTATTAACATTTTTTGCAAATTACAGTCATATTTTTCGGCGACATTTCTGGCCAAAGAACGATCGGCGATTGAGGGGCGTCTACAGCGTTTACTTGTCGATGCATGTTGCAGCGTTTCTCAAACACTGACTAATAAAATTATTATTATTTAATTAATTTTAAATCTATTAAATTTTTAGCAAATTAAATCAATTAAAAAATTAGTAAAACATTATATTATTTGTATATAACTTATTATTGTTAAAAATAATAATTGCACAAGAAATAAAAATAATTCACATTTTTTTAAATAATGTATTTATAATATAAAATACAAAATAACAAAATAATATATTTATATTTAGGATAATAATATAAATATTTCATTTATTCTACGCTTGAATCTTGTAAACAATTTGGACATGACAATATTTTCAACTGGTGTTTGTGAACTGTACATATCGCTTTTTTTTGCAGGTGGTGCAAAAAATCGAGTCTTTTTGTCCTTATTTCTAGGGCAAAAGCTGCACCTATTTCTCCTAACCTGTTCAACACGATTTTCGGGGAATATTGTCAGTGGAGTAACAGTTTCAACGTTAGTTGCTTGATCATAAAGTGTGAAACCATATTGAATATGTTTATGAAACGATATCCCACTATTTTTTGAAAATTTATGTTCTCCTTGGCAAGTTCCATGGCTAACTCTGTTGACAACAGTGTGACCGATTGTTTTTTTTTTCGGAACATATGAAACCAATGTGATGTCATCGGTAAAGTCAAAACGACTAAATAATTCCTCTCGCTAGCGTGAACGCAAAAATTCTTGCGGTATTTCACGCTTATTTTTTCTAATTGTTCCTGTTAATGTTGTTTTCCAAAAGTCTTTGAGCAAGGGGCACTGACGAAAATAAGTTGTCAGTAATGACACCACGTCCAGTTCCAATAGAAGGAATAATTAGATCAGTCACTACCCTTTCACCTTGGTTTCTCTCTCGTACTTGCTGCTTTCCCATGTATGGTTGTATATTTAAAATATACGACGACTCTACATCAGCAGCAACCCATATTTTTATTCCATATCTGCCGGGCTTACTTTTGATAAAAGCACGAAATTTATCTTGCGATTGTTGAAATCGTAATTGTCTGGTGTTTCTGTCATCAAAGCGAATTTTACTGTATAAATATACGAATGTGTCCCTTGAAATGATCGTAGAAAAAAAGAATTACTTAAAAAGCTGGTTAGATGTCCATATTTCCTTTAGTGGTAGTCTACGGCCATTGCATCTTCTAGAAACTATCAATACGCTGATGAATGCTTCTATTTCCGGTTGGTTGGTGTGGTCTTGATTGTCATTTCTAGAGACCCGATTAGTCTCCACTACTACTTATTTCTTGAATCATCGCTGCAGTCACGAAGAGAGCAAAGGTTTCCTTTATTGTAGTCACATTGCTAGCCTCTGTTCCAAGTCCTGAAGAAGATGTTACGATATTCTGGATTCGCGTTCTGGAATTGTATCGTGGAGTTGAATGCCATTCTAGACCAGATCTTGACATGAACGTGGTGTCTTCTGGTGTAAATTCATCATCTTCGGTTTCTTCATCTTTTGATGAAGAATCGTCAGCTTCGTTATTGATTACATCATTTACGTCGGTGGCATCTGAATCCAACTCTTCAAAGTCGATATCACTGTCAAAAGATTCATTGACATTGACATCATCTTCACATTCGTCTAAAAGTCTTTCTGTATCTTGTCTGGACGACATATCCCAGTATTTTATCACAATTTATACCGCAAAAAAATCACCAAATACGTACATTACAATATACAGAAAATAACAAAGTGTATAATAAATAATACTTCCTACATGAAATAAAAGGTATAGGATGATGGAATTACAAAAATAAAAATAATAAATCAGCTTTGCAAACAACGAAACACGGCAAAAGATAGGGAAACACTGATTTGCCAGCACGTGGCTTTCTCCAGACAATGATTCTTCTGAGAAGGTGATGGTATACCAACAGCATATAGCTTTCTCGTTCTAACTCATTATGGAAACCGACCGTCGACACATTCATAACTTTCGAGTGCGAATGAGCTCAAATGTTATCCTCTATACCTGCCCTTCTTGGAATTGCAAAACTGACGGTCACTCACAAATAATAGATATTTTACCGCAAATTTATATTTTAAACCGTTATACGATTTCGAAATTGACTCGAAACAAATTTTACCTATGTATAATCCTTAATTACAGGATTACATAAAATGTGGGTCTATTAAAGGTAGTAATTAAAAAGTTACAGTGAAAAACAAATTCTTGGGGTACTTTTTGGCCCCCTTTTCGCCCAGGAAGGGTTAATTGAGGTTGCTGCAGCTCGGACCCCATGTGAATTTCAACAGCGTGACCCAGAAGTTGAATTGAAAAAAATGAGCTCAACAATTCACATATGAGTTCTAGGATGTATGTTTGAGAACAGGTAGTTGTAAAACGTCCCCAGAAGCTGGCGACAGGTAGATAATCTGTATGACACACAACAGACTCAGTTGCATAATCTGTTTTTGCGAATAAGTTTGCACAACTTCTTACATAAGACGTTGGGTAAGCTTTACTAAATTAAATCTACTGTTTGTGTTATATGATAAGATATTATACTTGTCATTTTATAGTTGAAAAAAACTATTTATAGACGCAAAAATATTTTTAATTAAATGATTCGAGTATCATTTGTGTGTCATATAAATAATAGCATAGCTATAAAATAAATTATTTAAATCAATGTGTAATTTAATGAATATGGCAGTAAGAAATTAATCCCAGTAAAATAATTACATATCCTTAAAAAAAAGCAGCATAATAATAACAACGAATAATATTTTGTAGAAAAAATTTTACATTTTTAATTAACTTTCAAAAACCATAATTATAATTTAGAGCAGTGCCTCTCAAATGTTTTAGTACCATGACCCAAATTTTAGAACGAAAACCTACTTAGTTTTATTTTATGAAATGCCCACGCCCATACCTGAAATTAAAATTTATCCCCCCTATATTTTTAAAAATCTGCAATTTTAACATTATAATTTTAAAGTATACACATTAGTCGAATATTTTATTATTAGATCAATATATGAAATATGAAATCTAAATACAAAAAAAATTCTAACCTATGTTAAAACTATCTTTTGAAGCACTACACAAATATGTACATTTTTAAAATTATTCATTATTTTATAAAACAGGACATTTTACTAAAATTTTACGTGCAAAAGAATCAGTATTCTAAAAATATACATATTTTTATAAAGACGTTGAAAACGAAACAATGAAACGCCTTTTATTAAATGCTGCCTACTGACTGTGATTCCTGAGTAATATGTAATTTTTTTAAAGAAATATTATCCATTGCAGTCTCATGACGTGGCAAAAAATCAATGTAGTCATAATATAGTTAAAAAAAAATATAGAGAAAAAACATTTATAAAATGACATTTATATGAAAAACAACAGGTTTTTGAGTAGTTTTAATTATATCGACATTAAAATAAAAATAGATTTTGTAAATATCTCGAATAAGTTCGATAACTAATATAATTTTAAAACAATGGTACACTTTTTGACGTTGCTAAGAGGTGGTGTCGATAATCCGTCAATGCTCGGCGAGTTTTAAAGTGCTCTAAAGAGTCGCGATCGCGTCCTTTGTTCTTTCCGTCGCAGTCAAGACCTCAATGCTTGAGAAGTTGGATGATATTTGCACGAGACATCCAGCTTCTCATCGAGCTTGTAAAACAAGGATGTTTTCTGCGATAGCTATGAGGAACTAAACAAAATGTGCGATGGTGCTTATCTATTTAAGATGTGCACCATATTTTTTTTAAATAATTTATAATACAATTTAGCATTTTGAGTATTTTTGTAATATTGTTTGTTAGAGTGTACGTATGTAAAATGTTAAATAAAACTTGTTTGTATAACGGCCATCGTGACGCATTAGAGAAAATCTTAATTATCAGATTTAAAAATAAATAAAAAGAAGGCTTTAAAAAATGTACAAATTTGTAAAAAAAAATAAAGATAAAAATGTATATAATAAAAATTAAAAAAATTAAATAAAAAACTATTTTTTCACACTTTTTATACCCGGATATTTATCTAATTATTGTGGCTTTTGCCAGACAGATTTTTGTCAACTCCTTGGCAAAGAAATTCACCTAATAATTGGTTTGTTTCTTTATTACTTTTTTTTATTTAATTAAAAAATAATTAATAGAAAAAGAGTTGTTTTTAAATCTCATGATACCAATAGTTAAATTATTTTCAGCGCCTTGTTTATATTTTTTATATCAATTCAAAATTAGTTATTTGCTTTTTTTCATATCATCGCGTCAAAGGTGCAACGTTTGTATTTTTTACATCGCGCATTCTGAAAAGTTTATAGATCTGTAGCAGATCGAGTGGAAATATTCGTCAAAAGGGCCGCCTCCCTTTGTCCGCACGGGGGCGACTCTGGCCCCTTCCCCGCGCCAGGAGCCCCCATCAAAACATTGACATGATTCCGAGTTAAATTCCTCCTTTGACACAATGACAACTCCATTCAACGAGTCATTTCAATGGCACCGTGACAAAGTTTCGGATCTCTTCGCAATTGTGTTCCTGTTGACGTCTGTTCTCAGGTATACGACGAAATCATATCAGAATCACAAAAAAAGTTATTCGGCAACTACTGTATCGAAATGACACAGAGCATTTTTCACACACTCGTGAGCGATTTGCAGTGGCAAAAAATGGCTAGAAAATATATATATATATATATATATATATATATATATATATATATATATATATATATATATATATATATATATATATATATATATATATATATATATATATATATATATATATATATATATAATAATAATAAAAAAAATCATATATACTCTATCTTTCATTGTATATACGAATATCCTTGACATACATTTTGCTCTTTTGTCTTAGCTTTTCAGTTGCTCCTTTGGAATTTAGGAATAACTTCAACATTGTTTGAAGACAATGGTTCAGGCAAAACAAACATATTTCTCCCCCCAGAACCGTTTGAAATTGCTTCTTCGTCACAATTAGGAGCAATAAAAGGGAAACTCTTTATGGCTTCTCTTTTTTTCTGCTCGTTCCAAATGGATAGACCTGTCCGTTCAACAAAGGGCGTCCAGTCGTATATTATGTACAACATTTGAATTTATAGAACTGTCTGGGACGGCTTTTATTGTCTATAATTGTTGTAGAATGCCTTTTTAAATTTACCGTCCAAAAATAGTCATAAAAGGTAATTTACTGTTCGGCAACGAATCACCAAAGGAAATTTTAGTCAAGCCGATTACTTTTTAATTCTCTGCGAAAACATCAAACAGTATTCCAATGATAAAATTTAACGGTCTGTTAATCGTCATATAAATGTAACGTTTAACAATGTCCTGTTTAAATTTTGAAAAAAAAATGAACGGTAGTATTTACCTACCCTTTAAACATAACGAAGGGTGAGGGGAAGAACGGACGTTTTATTAAAATTCGTTTGTGCTATGATTTAATCGATAGTTACCCAAAATTTTGATATGTGTCAGTTTATTTAATTTTAAACAAGTCTCTGAAATAAAAATAACATTCGGCATTACATTTATATGATTACACAAAATTAAACAATTTATACTATATATATTTACGTTATTTTAAATATTACTATCTAAAAAATCTCCTATTATGTAATGAAATACAAAGTACTGGTTCATAACTATTTTCTTTTTAACAAATGAGTAAAATATTTTATTTTTTATTTTTTTTTTTTTATTTTTATTCATTATTTAATATTTCACTAACTGTTTTAATTAATCATGATGCTGCCTCATATTAACTCCACTTTTGGATGAAAATAAATAAGCAATTGTCATCTTATACCGAATTTTGACCAATAGGAGAGCGCAAAAAACAACTTTTGACGTCGATTTTTGACTTCTGAGAAGAGTGAATTGTTTTCGCGCTCTCCTATTGATAAAAATTCGGTTTAGATGTTCTTCATTCGATTCTCACTTATATGAACGCTAGTAACTGAGCATTTCCACTGCGACGGCACGATTTTATTGCTTTTAACATGGATTTTAAACAGGGACTGAATGTCATTTAATGAAAAATACTATGAATCTTTATGAAATCAAAATACTATAAAAATGATCACTATCTAACCTTGAAAATGTTGAAACGACGTTTTGAACAAGCGTGATTATTGACAGCTGATTTACAGTGTTGCCAACTTATGCAACTCGATTTGAATCACCATGCCATATTCATATTACTTGCTGATAATTCCCTTTTCAAAAAATATATTTGCGTTTACACAGTCAGTTCGATAGCTATCCATTTTATTATTGTTCATAATTGAGAAAGAGATGGAAAGTATGGGTTTACGCCCCCTACTATTAGCTCTAAAGCACACGATACGAATAAACACTCGATATACTTATCATTACTCCGATTGATTGATAAATATAAAAATATAGTAATGATTTTAATTATAAATTTGTTCAAAATATTAACTTGGCCAGAAAAATACGTCATTTAATGAAAAATACTATGATTGACAAACCTTTGCCACCTCTGGAAAAAGTTGAAACGACGTCCCTGCATTTGCCACTTTGAATACGTGTGATTATTGACAGCTGTCTGATTTAGAGGGCTGCCACCATTTGCAACTCGAATTTGGATCACCGTTCCAATTCAACACGATACACGATTACTTGATGATAATTCACTTTTCCTAAAAATATATTTAACTATTGTATATTTGCGTTAACACAGTCAGTTCGAGAGCTATATATTTTATTATTATTCATAATTGAGAAGAGATGGCAAGTTTGGGTTTACGCCCCTACTATAAGCTCTAAAGCACACGATACATATATACATTCGATACATTGATAAATATAAAAATATAGTAATGATTTAAATTTCTATATATTTCTTCAAAATATTAACTTAGCCAGAAAAATACATGTCATTTAATGAAAAATACTATGATTCACAAGCTTTTGCCGCCCCTGGAAAAAGTTGAAACGACGTCCCTGCATTTGACACTTTGAACACGCGTGATTATTGACGGCTGTCTGATTTAAAGGGCTGCCACCATTTGAAACTCGTATTGGATCACCATGCCAATTCTACATGATAATTAACTTTTCCAAATAATATATTTAACTACTACAATTTGGTCTAACACATATAAATTAACCAACAATAATATTATAGTATTTGCATCAAAGAACGAAAAAACCGTACGATGTAAATAGGTACTATTTCCATATAGTAAATTTCTATATTATGTAAAAAAAATGGTAAAAGAAAAAAAGGGGATGTTTAAAAACACAATTCAAATATCAAATAAGGGACAAATATAATAAAAGTATATAAATACATACATAAATATATTTAGTGTTTATAATATATCAAAGTAATAGAAAAAACAATAATAAATTCAGTGCGTTTATAATGATGTTGAGAACCATTGGTGTTGTGTAAATTACAATAGTGAACAATTAACTAAACACTATTTACAAGGATAGAGCGAAACATTCTTTCTTTTATCATTGCATTCTTGTGCGTTTTATTTTTCAGGTAGTGGTCCCAACATTTAAAACAACACTAAATAATAATTAAAAAGCATTATTTTTGTGATTAAATTAAATGGACCGCAGTGGATTCAATAAGAAAATAATTTTTGTCTGATAAAGGTTAACGTAAATTGTAAAAATCTTCTTATATAGTAAGCCACTCAATTTTGACAATCTGGTTAATACCCAACATAATAAATTAGTAGAGCTCACCTATAGCTTCACTGGTTATTTAATTTGGCAACCGCTGATTTAAATTTATATCATATATTTGCGAGACTATGGTATACTTATTTGATTTTAGTTTTACGTCTCACATTACTTCCAAATTCAGATCGTCTGATCAAAGATAAGGTTCTTAACTTATAAGAAGTATTCATTGCTTATGCTATTTATGATTTAATATCTACACCTAAAATTGAAATAGTGAGTAAATAGCATCTAACAACATAGAATAACATAAAAATTGAGGCATATGTGTCGGTCACGGTCATTTCTGCCTTTGAAGAGCACAATTAATAGCTGAAGAAGAAATTAACCGCTTCGCCTAACAACAGACAGAGGGCCATTTACTGTCATCATCATTATATCATTACATTAGTCTCATTTGTATTGCTCAATACTAGCAAAATCTTGTAATTTTGATAATTATGACAATTAAAAAGTAAGACATGTTTATGCCATCAAATCAAATACAGTAAAGTAATCACGTAGGAATCCTTGGCTGCTATGAGTAGGAGGAAAAATGATCAGCTTTTCTTCGAAACTCAGTCAAGGCTATGCGTGACCAACCAGGCCGTTTCCATTAATGGCTAGTTCGGCGAAATGTTTGAATATTCACTGACCGTTGGTCACTATGTGACCGGTCAACCAAGGACAGAGTTGTGCAAAACTGAGAATATGTTCGTAAATAACAGATGGAGATAATCAAAGTGACGCTTGATGGAAACTTTGATTCATAATTTACATAGGTTAATTAAACATAAATCACTGATCAATTATCATGTACGTTATTATGTATTTGTTCATTCGAATCAACGCTTATTAATAACGTGGTTTAGAAACCACATAGATTAAATATTGTTTTTCTGATTTATGATGTTTTAAATGTTTAGTACATGAAACTTGTTTTCACCTAAATTATTGAATCTAATTACTACTGTATTTATTGAACTCTATTCCATAGATACACACACAATAATATGCAATTTATATTGTTATAAGCAGAATACAAACTAGTTCTACCATCATACGTCAAATTATCGATAGTGTAATGACTCGTGCGTCATCGCACGTCTATAATTACTTGGTAATTACCGGTTTATTGCATTTTTTTGCATATAAAATTACTTGTACTACATATCACGTAGTTCGGTTTCAGTGTTATAATCATAATATTTACATACTGTTTATAGCAGTCATCAGCGACTGACGAGTCGTTTGGCATTTCCTTTAGCAATCGCATAAGGCGATAACATGACTCACAATATGAAGTTTCCCAGAAATCATCGTCTTTCGAATTAGTGAATCGATTATCAACCAGACGGGTTTTTTAGTCGCATCTTTTGACGCTAAGCTAAAATAACCGGAATTGTGCAATATTAAATTTCTCGGAATCGGATATATATATAAAGTATTGGTTTGGCATAACTTATGTTATAAATAACATGTTATGAATGAACTTGTTTATTATTGTAAGTATTTTTTGTTCGAGTTTTTGAGGTTTACCAATATCCTGCTTTTTTAATATAAAAGCCAGGAAGCGGTTAAGATTACTTTAAATTAATTTATATAACACGCATGTGCATATAATTATTTTATTTATTATTTAAGTTCTCATATGTAAATCACGTTATTTTCATGATATTTAAATTAATGTGATTTTTGGTAATAATTATTAATAAAAAAAATTAATGATTATCGATATTTTTAATACAAAAATTGGTAATGTTGGTTCATGGTGTAAATTTAGTAAACATCTTATGGCTCTATTTTGTAAAATATGTTATTGTTCTAATCTATATTTAAATGCATATATATGTTTTTCATTTCTCAATTTTCTCGAGAAATTTTAGCAATATATAGTACGTGATTATCAATAATGGACGTGAATAATCAAAGGACTAGAACGGATTTACTGTATATGATACAAAGCTACACAAATTTCGGGCTCCGATTTCTAAACACTAGTAACTCACTAGGTTTAAATTGTATCGAAAAGATCGCTATGTATGAAACGTTTAAAAGCATAAAATTCATATAAATAAAATATATAAAAAATAGTTTTTTGCTTCAAAACATGCGATGTATCAGTTCGATCGGACCCCCATACGAGCCATTTTGAGACTTTCAGAAGAGTTAACGCTCTTAACTGATTGGCTTTAAAGATTAAAAATTCAATTTTTAGTATCGTATAGAACTACCGAGCACCCCCTACGTTCTGTATGAAAAAAAAAATATGATTTTTTTTTTACAAAATTGCGGCCAATGTAAAAATCAAAAGAGTCATAACTTTGCAAAATTAAATCTCACTGAAAAATGTTGAATGCAATAAGTGTTTAAAACCTTAATTTACATTTAAAAAAAATGTTTAATTATTTTTTTTTAATGAAAAACGAATCTTACGGTATATTGACCTTCAACGATTACGAGTGCTAAGGGTACCAATTCGCAATAACAGCTGTTACTATTTTACATTTTTCATATTTCGAACAATATAAAATAAAAACCTATTTGTACTATTAAAAAAATAGATTTCGCTAATTTTATGGCGTAACTTTGTGGAAAGCCTCTATACATTTTTGCAATCTATCGATTCCCACGCGGAGCTGTTTCGTAATTCTTAGATTACCAAAGCAAATATAAGGCCGATTAGAGCAGTCAGAAAAATCGTATTTTGCCATTCAAATACTTCCGATCGCTACTGAAAATTTCCAAGAATGTATTGTATATTTTCAAACATCTAACCCTGATTCACCCTTTTTATACAGCATTTTTAAAAATATGCAGCGTATGTAAAACATTTTAAAATGGTTAATTCAATTTATTTTTTTACCAAATAAGGACTGAAATATGAAAATTCTCGATTTGTCATTTTTTCATGAATAAATACTATGCATATAATAAATGCCTATATATAGCGTAATAAATATAAATTTAGAGTTTTATAAAACTAAATAATATTATTGTTATAGGAAAGATCTTTTTAATAAGTTTGTCTTACTTAGAAGAATCCTTAGGTCAGTTTGCATGTTTTTTTATTTAAACTCTCACTATTTATCTAAAATATTTAATGCGTGCTTATCAATTGTGTATTTCCTCACTATCTGGAAAAAGCAAAAAATCATTTAAATAAAAACACAGGATAGAATCTTTACGATCAAATATCGTCCCGTTAGACTATTATTTTTGCTTTAAAATATATCTTATTTCGCTTAAAAGAATCTCTCTAAAGTAATATATAAACGAATAAGTTCGTTATCACGAAATGCATTTAATGACTTACCAACTTAACAGGTTAAAAGAATACATTTATTCTAACTTGAAAAAATAAAAAAAATACAGGCTTTTGTACGATGGGTTAACATATAAATTACCTGAATATAAAGCCACAGATTAGCCTATACATATAAAAAGCTCATAAATAAAAGATCGAAACTATGTTGTTTCACTGAATACTGAACTCTCTATACTACATAAAATTAATTTATATATAATATTAGGGCAAGTTATCTTGTCTTGCCTAAAATGTTTTTTTATTAAAAAGAAAATAAATAAATCGAGGGTTTATTTTTTCTTAATCAGAGTGCAAAAAAATCTAAATCTCGTTATGATCATAGTGTCATCTGCATATAATTGCATCTGCTCTTAAAAGAGGTCCAAAAATTAAGCTCTGCGTAAAACAGTTTTTGATTTAACAATTCTTTATAACCTGTTGACTTTTCATAGTATTTATTATCCATCCATTACTATTTTCTAAGTTTGCTACAATCCGATCAATGGCCGCCATTCATCTCGTTTGAGTCACACGAAAAGTGTCAAAGGCAAACAAACATGTCAAAGTCAAAGCCATGTTGTTTGCGCTACCTGTGATATGTCTACCAAAGTCGACAATAAGCTTTCAGGAAGCTTCAGGGGCGTATTGACAGCGAATTTAACAGGAATGCCTATTCATTCGGCGCAGATCAATATTCCACTTTTGACGGACAAAGCGCCCGGGGGCCCTTTTGTCAGGCGCTGACATACGACTCATTGGCGTTCGGAAATATATTTCACGTTAATAATAATCGAGACTTCGATAGTCAAACCGGTGATTTATATCTTCCTGCTGTATTGCGCATCTCAATAACTCAAACATTGTCTATGACCGAATAAAATAGCTTTAATTATAATTACAGATCAAAAAAATAAAACTCATTCCTTCACAATAGTAATTGTTGCGAATGACAATAAAAATCGCGTATCAATGGAACAACTCGCGTCTGATTAATTCACTCGCCGTGATGCTGGGGCCGGCGGGGAGCCCGCAGCCCCAGGGAAGGAACGCCCCCCACGGGGTACTGCATGTGTGAATTCGCAAATAAAAACATTCGACGTGCAAGTGCGTAAAACGCTTTGCAAGGAAGCAATAGTGCGTGACTTATTTACGTTTCAACCTTTTGTGCCTCTAATAAAGTTAGTAAATATCACCGTTGGGCACCCTTTCGGCTTCTGATTCCCGGCGGGACATCATCACCATTTTTTGCAATTTTTTAACGATAATTTCATGTGTGAATTTGTCAAATATGATCTAATAACTCACACTAAATATTTTCATTATTTAGCAAGGAGCACCAGTGAGCACCAGAATTGGGAAAGATTAAAATATTGGTAAATGTCGGCTGTCAATGTTAGTTTCTTTCAAAAAAATATTGGTAAATGTCGGCTGCCATTGTTAGTTTCTTTCATTAGAGATTTCAAAAAAGTCGTTTCTGTATTAAATAGAAAATCAAGTTGTTATGTTTATTATTTAAGTCATTCTGAAAACTGGATTAACTATAATAGCCTCCAAGATAAACTCACATAACATTAAATAATAATTACTTTATTCTATGAAATAAGAAATATTAATTCTGATACATATATGAATAAAGATTTCCTTTGTAAATATCAACACATTAGTATAGAAACTTTAACTACACATCAAGACTCGTTTCATCTTGATCAGTCAAGTCGGTGCTGTGCTATCTCTGTTTGTGGACGGTCATGTGTTTAACACTCGTTGTCATTGCGATTGCAATGTAGTAAAATATTAAAATTACTTATATCTGAAACTCTAAGAAATCTGTCAGCGTAACATTAGCGAATATATTCGAAACCTATAGAGATGCTACTCTTTCGAGAAAAAGTTTTTAAGGATCGATTCAATTCTAGAGATGAACTTCGCTACAAATGCTTTAAGTTATACAAGCTGTGGTGGTAAAAGATTGCCAATCGAGTATCAGATAATGTTTCTTATTTCTCAATGTTTTCCATTTATGGCAAATGAGAAATTAATCTATTGCGTTGATGCGAAAGTAATTGTAGTTTTTTTAACAATAAAAAATGATAATATTTTAATTATGAATCACATTACATCTAGAGATGTTTTGACTTATTTTACAGATATTTTTTTAGCATTAAAATAATTATGAAGAGAGAATGAAGAATGTTATGGATGTTTGACGGTCAGTCAAGATGTTCGTCATCAACTTTGATGGGGTTAGGTTTTCTTATATTTTACCAATCTCACGGATGAATAATAAAGTAATAATTAATCCAAATCGAGCTAGGTTATACATATTAGGTATAAAAAATTTAATAATGAGCTACTTATTTTTTAAGTCGTTAAATATTATTTTTAATTAGGGAATGTTACCAAAAGCTAAGCACACACGTACGGATTTGCCCGTCGGACATCTGACGGATTTGTCCGAGCTTGGCCACAGACGCAAATTGTACGAGCTCGGACAAATTCTTATCGGACACAAGATTTACGTGTTTTTATGTGAAATTTTGTTTACAATATATGATGTTTTACTGTCTCTGATAAAAAAATGGCAAAAAATACATTTTCAACGGTAACAATATTATGTGACCGATGGGTCATAAAGTAATAAAACCTTATTTAGATATTTTAGACAATAAGCCTACCGATGGCGGCAACTTTGGCACAAATTAATAAAGGCGAGCGGAAATGGCCCAGGTCATAAAATCACTTAAGGGACAAATTTTAACAAAAAATACTGTAAACCATCGGGTGCGAATAACACAATTGCGATACATTTTAATTACCTTTTAATTGACAAAAGCGGAGAGCCGAAGGCTGCCTAAAAATATGCACAATTCCTTCGATACTGTAAACCATATTAAACTTGGATGATTGTCGAAGATAAAAGCAAGAAAAGTTAAATTTATATAGTGCTTAAAGTAAATTCTAAATTTAAATGACATTTATTAATATTAATTATATATACAAATATTCATACATATATGTATATCTATATATCTTGATCTTTTCATACATATTCAATAGTGATAATAACTTTAATTTTAATCTAATCAAAACTATATCTTTTATTATATATTACTATATATATTATAGTATTTACGCATATATACATATATACTTATCAAGAGCATCAAGAGTCGATACTTATATCATACAAGTTCATTTTTAATTTATATTATTTTTTCTATTGTATAGTGATGTAATAGAAATCTTTCACTTGACCGTATTTTTTGGTATGGGTCATAAAGTAATAAAACATCGCCAAAACCTTATTTTAGACGTTGGCGGCAACTTTGGCGCAAATTAGCAAAGGCCTGAGTCATAAAATCACTTAAGGGACAAACAAAAAACACCGTAAACCATCGGGTGAGGATAACACCATTGCGATACATTTTAATTACCTTTCAATTGACAAAAGCAAGAGTCGAGTGTTGCCTAAAAAACATGCATATTTCCATCGATATTGTAAACCATATTTCACATCGATACTGTTAACCATATTCAACTCTCTATCGAAGAATGTCAGAAAAAAAATCAATTTTATCTGATTGGCTTTCAATTTTATTGAAGCTGAGATGCCATATGAGCTCTACTTGGAGTATTGTAGAAGAAAAGTTAAATTTATATAGTGCTTAAAGTAAATTCTAAATTTAAATGACATTTATTAATAATAATAATATATACATACATAATGATAATAACTTTAATTTTAGTATAATTAAAATTATATTTTTTATTATGTATTTATATATGTAATATTTACGTAACCAGAGTCTAAGTGCATCTTAAATTTATATACTTTTTTCTATTGTATAGTGATGTAATAGAAATGGGTCATAAAGTAATAAAACTTTGAAAAAATTTAGACGTTGGCGGCAACTTTGGCGCAAATTAATAAAGGCCCGGGTCATAAAATTATTTAAGGGACAAATTTTAACAAAAAACACTGTAAACGGTCGCTTACGCGAGCGCGATCTCTGCTCAGATCTGCTTGTCCGTGTCCGATCCGTTCGTTTTGAGCACGGACAACGGACAGACAACAGACGGATCTGTCCGAGAGTTTTAACCCCATACACTGGCGGATTTGTCCGTCGGACATCCATTTCGGACAAATCCGACGGGCAGATCCGCCCGTGTGTGGCCAGCTAAAGACGGAACGAAACTGATTTAGAGTAAAGTAGAAAATGTCCCTTATATAACTGACAAAAATATCAGTTCCAAAACAAAATACGACCGTTTAAGCTTTCTGCAAAAACTGCCATCAAAATAGCAATAACTATCATCAAGCATCAATACTCGATAAATTTGAGCATAATTAAAAATTATGTAAAATAAAATATTTTTGCTTTAAATTCGGCTATTAAATTAAAGATGAAATTGAAGAAAAATATTTTTTTTTCATGAGTAAAAAACGGGTGGTAATGTAGCAGCAACTCATCAACTAAAAATAAGCTAATAATATGAGTACTGTTAAGAAACGAACTATTCCAAAAAATATTGCTAGGGAGAAGGCTTTGAAGTTTTAATTTACAAAAATTAGAGTTAATATTTATACATGTAAATAATATTATTGTTATTAATTAAAATATTTAAAAAAACGTAAAGAAAGGCTATTACGTTTTTAATTATTTTATGAGATATTATTATAATTTTATTCTGACTAAAATATGTAATGCATGTTTAATTAACTGTCACATTACATTACATGATATATTCTCTTGTATTTTTTAAAAACATGAAAACGTTGACTCTTGTCAAGAAAAATAGTACAATCATTCCCAAGTCACTGATATTTGCATTCCTATTTTTTTTACTTTTTAAGTCAAAAAGAGATGCTTATATTTTTACAAACACGTTTTTGCTCTTAATAATATATTGGGACGGGTGAGCCATTTCACGTGTTTTTACGATAAACAAATTCATACATCAAAATTGTGTTCTGCAATATTTCTTTGGCATTCTTTTTATTTTTATAATTTAAGCAAAATACGAAAATCAGATATTTTAGTTTATAATATAAATTGTGTCAGTATATAATAGTGGTCAAATATTACCCGGAACCAACCCGAATATCCGGTTAATTTGTGGGGGGAAATACCGGAAACCAGGTAATTAATTTGGCCAAGATGCCCTTGGTGTGCACCATAACTTTTTTTAAATTATTTGTTTTAAATGTTTGTTATTGTTCGTATAATGGCCATCATGACGCATTAAAGAAACCTGTCAAGTAATTATAGTCCGAATTGTAATAAAAAATAAAATAAAATAATATCTGAATTTTAATAACAAGCAATTTAACGGGCGCGTACGGTGAAATACGTTCCATTTCGCTCACTCGCGTGTTAAGTAACGAGAGTGAGTGAGAGATAAAGGCGTGCGTTACATGCGTTCCGCAAGCCCACTTCTTCTCACTCACTCTCATCGCTTAAAACGCAAGCGAGCGAAAGGGAATGTATCTCACCGTACGCGCCTGCAATTTACTCAAAAACATGAACTATTTAATATAATATAATTACATAAATTCCATCAATAAAAAATATCTTAAAATGCTTATCATTATTTTTATTAATAATAGTTTTATCAGTACACGGTCGAGAATGCCTAAAAAAGGGGATTCGTGCCCTTTGTTTAATTGCATTCCAGGGCGGCATAATTTTAATAATGCAACGCCGAAATGTTTGGGTGTGCAAAGAATTCGACGAGTGCACTTTGCACCCTGAACTTTGCCCATTGTTCACTCTACTGGGGCAGGGCAGCATCCCTCGCGGACCCGAATCATTTATATCCCGTTTCTCCCTCGTTGTACAATCTCCGCTGGATATAAAGGATGTTTTTGTCGAGAACGTCAGGCATTCTATTTTAAAAACACTATAATAGAAACATATTTTTAATACACGACGGGACAACAAAGGGTTAATTCTGAGTCTCGTTTCCTAAATTAATTTATTAAATATTTTTTTAATAAATCGTGGAAATTAATAGATATACATATATTTAGCACATGCCTACAAACGCTAAACGGTCATATGAGATTATGTCAGTATCACCGTCACGCGTCAAAGGATTAAATGAACAATTCAGAGCTCAAATATCCTCCACTTTATATTTTGACGTTTCAATTTTACCCTCGCAGATTGGATACTACTGTGTCGTTCTAATGCTGATTGACGTGTATAAGAAAGTTATGTTTTTTAATTATTTCTATATAATATATATTAATTATGGGGTAAATTGTGAGCTCATTAAAATAAAAACTCTCCCTCTTCTACCAAATTAATATATCCTCTATTGATAGTGCACTTTGTGAAAGGGAAATGTGCTCTGTGATCCACCCCCATACGCAATTCAGACTCAAAACCATATCATAATAACTTATTAACTATATTTTACAGAAGAATTCCTATTATTTATATATAATGTAACTGCAAATATTTATATATGAAAAAAACTCTTTTTGCTTTTATGGAATTCGCTAATTTATTATTTTTTGTTGCTATTGAAAATGCTTTTGAAATACAGAGCACATACATTCAATATGTAGCATTAGGACATATTTAATATTAATACAACTATTATACACAAAAAGTCGTCTGAATCAATAATGTTTACATACGATTTCTACATTGATTAAATACGCATAGTTGCGATGCTATTAGTCTGCACTAAGCAAGAGGGGCTTCCGCTTTACTTTTGTGTATTTAACACTCAAATTACAGCTAATTTGTGTCAATCATCGCGTATTCTACGTAAAGATTGAAAAACCTATAATGCCTGAAATCAATCAACCATTGTGCCTCAGAGCAAAACTATATTTACAGACTAATCAATCCACATGTCGATTTATCGAACGATTTTTAATCAGTTTTGTCTTCAGTTATAATAAATTAATGAATTTATAACGATGTGACAGATTTGTTCATCAAATAGACCTAATTCCAATTTAATGCCGTAATATAGCGCAACGTATCCGTCAGTCGAAAGACTTAAGAGTGCTTGAGAGGGCGCGTGTTACAGATTGCGCCCTCTTTGCGCCTCTATTGTTTTATTATTGAAGCAAGGATCAAGGGAAGGGCTAGAAACGACCCACCAGACAAACAAAGGACGATACGTGCCGAATCCCTCGCGTGACGGGATCTACATTCATCCAGGAAACATGCGAAGATTTCTCATAATCGTAGTTTATGGCGATATGCAACAGACAAAAAAAAGTTGAAGCGACAACTTTTACGGTGACATTCTCTCATTAGCTTATTGGGTGGTAGAAATTTTAGGCATAAATATTCAACATAACCTTTTTAACAAATTTATTGCATCGTTATATTTGTATAAATATACGAACATGTTATCTAACTTGGAGACCTATGGCTATTGTAATAAATTGAAATGTGTGCTAAAATTTATTAAAAAAAATACTAGTGAACATTTGGAGAACTAAAATTTATTTTTAAAAAAAATTATAAAAATTACTAGAGAGTACTTTTAGTTTATGCTAAAATTTATTAAAAAAAATTAAGGAAATTATTAGGAAATATTTTTTTGTAGAGAAATGGTGTTTTTTTTTAAAAAAAATCGCACTAGTCTGCATCACTTAATGTAATTTAATATATTATCTACGAAATTAAGCAGTTTAAAATAAAACACTTAATGATAATAAAAAAATAGATTTTACCAAATTAAGAATAAAATTACCAAAATGTGTTTGGAATGTAGATAATATGATGTTATTATAATATGGAACAATATTAATAAGTATGTTATAGATTGTAAAATAAAAAGTCAATATAATGTTAAAACATAATATCGATGATTCAACTCAAAACCGTGGTTTGATGATGCTGTTATAAATGCTTTAAAGAGAAGAGTTAAATCATTTATTTATTTATTTATTAAAATTATAACCATCGTGACCTGACAGGTAAACCTAATGCATCACGATAGTCAAAAGTATAAATATATCATAATACATATAAATATAAAGTATGCATACATACAATTTTATATACGTATAATTACACACACACTCAAAGCATATAAGTAAAAACATAAAAAACAAGATAAAATAACAGACACAAATCACCTCAACAGGTGTGCATTGTCCCATACGAACTGAACCAAAACTCCATATGTGCAAGAGAAAATGTCAATATTTCTATGGACAGAATTGAGCAGATGAATAGCCTTAGCCAGAGAAGAGTTGGCAAGTGCTCCAGTTCTAGACTTTACAGGCAAGAATAGTGGACGCGACCGAGAACTATAACCACCTTCAGGAGCCCACATTTGAAGCTGCTCGAGCACTGAAGGATTGTCTACGATGCCCTTGAGTAAATTCCAGAAGTGTTTAATTACATAAGCACTTCTGCGAGTCAACAAAGAGACGTATCCCACGGCTCCTAAAATAAAAGCACTGGGAAACAAGAACGGATAATTAACCCGTATTCCTTCAAGTATAAATATCGAAGAAATTTACGTTGTACTTTTTCCAGCTTCAATTCATTACATTGATTCATTACGCCTGGGGTCCAAATTATAGAGCTAGTTTCTAGTATGCTGCGGACTAGAGTATCATAAAGAGTGCGCAATACTAAAGTATTCCTGAAGTAGCGCGCATTTCTCAAGATAAAACCGAGCATTTTTAAGGATTTGCTATGAGTCTCTGCAATGTGCTGGCTAAATTTCCAACGTTCTTCGAAAGTCACTCCTAAATCCTTAGTTGAAGAAAACCTTTCCAGAAAATATCCGCCTAGATGGTATGAGTATTTTGCCGGCGTTAACGACCTTGAAAATGAAATTGTGTGACATTTCTTTACACTGAAAGGCAATTGGTTATAGCAAGCCCACTTCCATATAGAGTTGAGATCGTCCTGTAAGTCGAGGGAATCAGAAATCGAATGCATTTTCTTGTAAATTTTCATGTCATTAATGAACAATAAAAACAACAATGGACCCAAATCGGATCCTTGAGGTACCCCAGTAGGGGTATTATATCGTTCTGAAAAAGAGTTATTATACTTGACGAATTGATATCTATTGGTCAAATAATTTGAGAATAGATTTATGAGATCTTCAGAAAACCCGAAATTAGATAACTTTTTTACAAGTAAAGCATGGTTAACTTTATCAAATGCTTTTTCAAAATCTGTGTATATGACGTCCACTTGTACACCACAGTCCAATGATTTTGAAACATAGCTAGACAAAACCATTAGATTAGTGACAGTGGATCGAGATTTACGGAAACCATGTTGTTGGTCGAGAAGCATACACCTCCAATGATTAAAAATGTATTTATGCAAAACAATTTCAAATAATTTTGCAGGTGATGAGATCAAAGCTATTGGCCTGTAATTGTCAATCTGAGATTTGGGACCCTTTTTATGAATCGGAGTAACTTTTGAACATTTCCACAATTCTGGAAAACAAGAGGAGCTCAAAATTAAATTAATTATAAATTTTAGAGGCTGTAAAATACCAGACTTGCATCCTTTCAGAATGTAGTCTGGAATAAAATCTGGTCCCGAGGTAAAAATGGACTTTAGTCTGCTAAATCCATATTCCATATCAACCAAATCATATATAATAGTTCAAATAATAAAAACAAAACAAGTAGAATATCAAGTATTAATCAATGTAGAAATATTGCAGTCAACGTATTAAGAATAGTTATAAAAATAAGATGTGGAAGACAGTAAAAAAATCAATTAATCCTACTCAGGAGACGACATAATAAATAAGGAGGTTGATGGAAATATGTATAAACATCCTCATATGACAGCAGAAAAAATGAATATATATTACAATGAGAGTACGAAAGAGATTGTGAATTAAATTCCTCAGATATTTTTCATTCGAAGAGTGTTTTATCTATATCTATAATATAGATAAAACACTATTCGAATGAAAAATATCTGATAATTTGAAGATTGCTACTATTATACCTATACCTAAAATTAAAAATAGTAAAAAGGTTGAGGAAATGAGAGCAATTAACATGTTGCCTTGTATGCAAAAGTTGAAGGAAGAAGCAATTAAAGCATTTCATTATTTCTTAAAACATTCTATGTGAATAACATTACACTGACACTTCATTACAAGTAGTTATTAATGATTGGTTGTGTGCCAATGATACAAACAAAAGAATTGGAACAGTTTTATTGGATTTTAAAAGAGCTTTAAAAACAATATATAAAATAATAATGTTGAAGAAATTTGAGAATATAAGTGAAATGGTTTTAAGATGGTTTAATAATTATTAAAAAAAGAGAAAGTACAAAGATTTATTCCAAAGAGAAAATAATATCTTACGGTATACCACAGGAGACCAAATTAGTACAATTATTGTTTATAATATATTTTAATGATATAAAAACCTAACCAACGCGAATTAGCAACATGCGAGATGCGATGTTTGACAGTTTGGTTAATTCGTATAGGTTTGATTTGGGTTTGAACAACAAATGTACGTTTTGCAACTAGAAAATTCTATAATGTATATGAAACTCAATTCAATAATTGCGAAATGTACATTTCCTGATCAAACCCAAACCTAAACTACACGAATTAACCAAACCCAACTTGACCTAATGAAAGTTTTAACGCTAATTATAGTTTTAAAACTTTCATTAGGGCAAGTCCAAAATACAAAGTAAGCTGCAAGGTGACCAATTTTCTGTTTCAATTAATACAAAATCACACTAAAGAACCGATGTTTGTCATTATATGTGCACCTTTAAATATATATCAAAAAAAAAATTGTGTTTCTCAAAATTTATAATAATATTTCAAGCTCACCTCGCGATGACAAGGGTCGTTCCATATGCAAGCGGAATAAATCACGTCTATGATATTAACCGGGTATAAGGGGGTGAGATATGGGGCGAAAGGGTTGCATATTTACCCGCGTTTATGCACCGATATGTGTACAAATGCGTTTATGTCGCATAATCTGATATGCAAACACATTAAGTCGTAAAATTGGTTTTCGCCACGGTGGCAACGGGCGTTTGATGGCTCAATTCGGAAGTTTGCATAATGCGCAATCGCCACATTAAAATTTTTATATAAACAAGCAGTTTTTCGATCAATTCGACAAATATATGTACCTATATCATATATATTTTTATTCGTGATGTGTTATGATATTCTCATATAAAAAGCAATATTTCTGTCAAGCACTGGACACCTACACGGACGATGATGAATGACATCGTCACAAAAGAACATCAGATAGTCGTCGTGATGTCATTAAGGCCACACGGCGTCGTTTAGCGTCTAGATAAGGAACTAGCCCTCTGCTTGCCCTCGTACAATTTAATCCGTTTACCCCGTGACATTGCCGTCGCCCCATTGTTGGAAAAAGCGATAAATTATTTGATAAAAAAAAGTTTCCTTCAAAAAAACAACCGGACAACAAAGGGCACATGGGGTTAAAAAGACGTATTACCCGTTCGTCAATCTTATCAAACAATTCAGAAAACTGAAGATAATAATCATATTGTGTGAAAAAAAACGTTATTTATTTAATTATAAATATAATAAAATCAAATATCATTCGATAATGGATCATATAATCGAAATGCAATGTCATTATTTGTGAAAAAAGTGTTAAGTAGGTATACTTTTTTGCTCTCCCACGAGATGACTTGCAATCGATAATCAATTTCCATGTGAATAAAAATGTAGTTAGGTCATGATCGTAAATCGTGCCGTTATTCATTCCAATTTTACGCCGATTTGTGCGAAAAAAGAGTTAACGCCGCCGGCCGCCGGGGCCCAATAAAATTATCGACGGGTCGCAAAAATTGCGGTCATTCGCTCGGGGCCAATCTAATTTATTCATTGTCGCAATAATTTTTTACGCGGCCCGAAGCTAATCTAAATCGGCCGGAGCGTCGTTATCAAAGTGACGAGCAAAAACAATTGCCCGTTTAGATAATTTGTTTTTGATTGTCGTTATTAATTTATAAACGTTACATTTACAAATCTTTACACGGGGGCGAGCGAGCGCAATCGGTCACGCCCAAAAGGCCCCGGGGCAAACGGAGGAGGCTACCGACCCTCACAAAGCGAATTGTTTCATTACAAGCGATAAAATGTCCGGACAAAAAGCGTGAAGCAATAAATTCAGGTCCGAATAAAGGGTTGTGTGACCCGATGCCGACAATCGTATTATTAAACACGTTCGATATTTCAATAATGACCTTGCTCTGCTCCGAATCTGTAAATGAAAAACAAGAATCAATAATAATCTATTGTACATACAGATACATCACAAGTAGAGCAATAATTACATGCGCTGGAATGCCACAACGAGCAAAATTTGATCCACTGTATTTTCTACTATTTATAATAAATCAGACAGACAGCAATTGTTCACTTGTTTTTTTTAATATAATAATGATTTTAAAATATCCGAATTAATCATATACATATGTATATAAAATTATTAAGATTCATTATAGAAATGAGCATCGGTAAATCAACTATAATTCAGCGTTGATAATGTCTCATAAGCTAACTCAATATCAAAATTTCTATTGAGGCAGCAAAATGCCGGGAGTAACAAATGTGAGGCACTTCAACCACATAAAATATACCTTTGGATGTACTAGTTTAACAAAAACGTTTCATTATTATGATTTTGCAAAATATGCGTCTTTCTAAAAAGACGCATATTTGAAAATACCGATACTTTTGACTGAAAATAATAAAGAAAATATTTTCATTATACGCATACTTTTTCCCTAAAGCTTTTACATAAAAAACAATTAAATAGATTTTAGTAAATCGATATAACATATCAATAATTAAATTTTTATATAACTAGTAAAAATATAAAAATATCGGTTTATAAAAAAACATGATGAATGAAAAATCTAGAATGTCTCGTTGCGCGGCCGAATTTCCCACCGTGATATTATTACTTAAAAAAATTAACAGTTTTTGAGAATGAGCTAAATATTTTAATACAATAACTGAAAAATATATAAGAGAACAATTGAAATGTGCATTTAAATAAATATTCTGCTCCATAAAATGAATTGTTTGTGCATTGCCATAATAAAAAATAAGAGTTAAACAAATATATCTATGTTCGGTAAAAAATATTAAATTGTACAACTTAAATATTAAATTGTACAAAAATTTATGTGAGCATTAAAATGAATTATTTGTGCATTAAAATATCAAAAATGAGCAAGCAACTGAGGCCAGTTTTTGCTGCCGTGATTATTTTGCATTACCAATATTAGCTAATACTTCTCACGTTAGACTAGTATAGTCGACGTCTGAGTCTTCAACTTCTCTAACCCAAAATTACTTTCATAGCCCCACTTTATTATTTTATACTTAAAGCTGTTAGTTTAAAATATTTTATTCCATAATTAATTAGTGCTCGGAAATCTCCACGCGCGCGTTTGCGAACGCGCCGTTATGAATATTCAAATGACATATGACACTACAGAGGAGCATTGACACTTTTCGAGTGTCCTCCGCTCGTCAATTTGAAATATTAAATTATACACACTCTGCGTTCGGGTTACAATTTGCACTCTGCGTGAAGAGGTCTCAAATTTGTGTTGACACTCGCGCGAGTAAAATCTGTCAAATGACAATGCCACATTCAAATTTGTTTGACGGATATGCTAAAGGGGTGGGATGAATAAAAAAAAAGCGCGTCGATAAAGAAGGTACCTTCTTTGTTAGTGAAAAGTAGTCGCATGTCGTTTTTTTAATAATGTTAATGTCATGTGAAAGTCGGCCATTAACTCCGACGCCGAACGAACAGTCGTTAATAAACTTCGTTTTGTTTTGTCAACGAATCTCGTTTGAAATGCATGATTTTTAAGTGCCATAAATAAAGATTGATGTAAATAAGAAGCGCTTATGTTGCGAGTTTACAATCTGTTTTCAAGTAAAGACTCTCAAACTATGGGGCCAATATAAATAAAAATAAAAGAATACACATATAATACGAATATTAATGCACATAAATCGCAAAAAAAGCTTGTAAACAAGATGGTTTTAATTATGGCATTATTTAAGTGATTTCATATTTTTTTTATATGTTACAGTTAAGTGTTAAATTTCGATAAATTATACAATGACTAAGTATGCACTAACTATGAGGTTTAGTTAAAGCTTACAATGCTAGATTTCGTGTATACTTTCCCTAGATAATGTATGCCTTACTAGTGAATGTTTGAACTCTTCGACGTGAGCTAGTTATATCGTTAACGAATAAGATTTGACAACCAATTTAATTTCTTGTGACTAATCGTAATCAATAATAATAATAATTAGCGGTGGACATGTTAGATGCGAGCGAGCGTTGATTAGAATAGTGAACACCCCATAAATTAGAGTTAGACTATCGCATGTCATTGTATGACAAAACTGTATGGATTAAAATCATTGTAATCTATTTACATCCCAGTTTATAATTATAGATATTTTTAAATCATAAAAAGTATAAACTTGAACAAATGCTTGTTAAAAAGTACGCTATAAATTTAAAAATGATTTATGTATGTTGCATTAATATAAACGTCTAAAATTCACATAAATTCGACGCTAGAGTGTCTTATTTAATATCGCAACTTCAACATCAATATTTATAAGCGTTCGATCAACGATCCAAACATGACTTTATTGCGTTGTAACGCAAATTTTGATCGTTTAAACGTTCGTTTTTATTGCTAATTAATATTTATTAACTGCTCTTTTTTCTATCGCAACATATGGAGAAACGCTAAACGATCACGAGTCTAAATGGAGAGTAAAACATTTATATTTTATAGCAAGAAAGGAAGAGGAGGCCGATGACAAGCGTCATTAATCACTTTGTGTCAGAGCCCCCTTTCGACATAGTCGACTTCTGTATACTTTAATGGAATTCGAAAATATTTTAAAGATTTCTAAACGAAATACAACAATCGGACTACTCACATTTGAAGGGAAGCATCCACTCGAAGATTTCGTCGACACGCGTCGAAGAAATATCGTCGTGTTTAGAATGCATTATTTTGACATATTTACGAGATAATCCAACATAGTCCCTTAAGATTCGGCACGTGTGCTGAAATGTTATATATGACACGAACATATTTGTTTAGAATTCATTGTACAAACTTCCGTTTTCATGTTGAATTTATCATTTCATTCTTTTTTGCGTACTCACCTCAAAATTGCACTATCAAACTCATAATCATACTAAAAATATTAACCAGTGCTGATGAATTGGATGTAAATATAATTAAAGAAACATGGGATATACTAGGAACTAAATTACATTATTAAGTAAATAAAGCACTCAGTAAAGGGGAAAGAAATCGCACACAACCACAAAAGAAAAACACCACACGCCGGACCCAGATCTGAAATCGGAATATTAATATTTTTTAATATAAATAATGCTCAGTTAAGAGCAGTTTGTAAAGACAATGTGTTTCGCAATTCAATATAAAAATAATATATTTTAATATTATTTTTTATCACGACGAACGATACAAAAATAATTTATTAGATATGTACTGGTAATTTACGATGAGTACAAGCATACGGGTTAAAACTCTCAAAACGTCATCATACACATGTACACCTATTCAGGTTTAACGCGTGACTGATTGTCAGGTCATCCATTAAATTTACAACATCGTCATCCACTTTAGGGACGTCATTTCAGATTTTTCCATGAGATAGGGGGGGGGGGGGCAAAATTTGGCCAGTCAGTAGTCGTCTTTTTAATATTTTTATTTAAATTAATATGTATAGTATGTATTTCATTAAATGATATGCATTTTTGTAGTAAAATTCAAATGCCCTTACCTTACCCCACCAAATGACGTCTGAAAGAGCCATTTCATGACAATTCTGAAAGATACAATTTTTGCATTTTAAATTGGTAGCCCTGCTTCCGTCGTCATTTTAGCTCTGCGCATAGGGTCAATTAGCGCGATGGCAACATAAGGCGCTAGCGCATTGTTTTATGGTAAACGAATTGTGAATAGCGCCCCCGTGTGCGCCGCGTGCCCCACAATACCTGGCGCGCGCCGACTCTCGTCGCAATCAACGCTAATGGGATTCGCTCTCGCAATTAATCTCCACTCTATATCCATACGATGTTCGTTTGCGCGCGTGTGCTATTTAACCTCGCGAATGGGGGAGGGGCCGCAAGTCGGCGCATGTCTTCTCGTCGGCTCTATTGATCTTTACACTTTCACCCGCTGTATAAAAAAAAAGCTATTTTTTTATAGCATTTGCTATATGCGCTTTTTGTTTATATTTTTATTTTTATCATCGAATGAAGACTTATTGGTAGTACTTAGCTATTTCGATTCTTACCTACCTACCTTTTGAAATGGATGATCGATATGCAATACCGAGTAACGCACAAACTACGTTGCTCATTCGTAGCCATTTTCCAAGTGAATTTTTTTTATTTTGTGATTGGTTTGTTTTTGTTGTATGTAATATGTATCATATGTTACATTGAATGTGTATTTTTCAGTGAAGTTTTAGTTTCACTAGTATAAATATAATCTCTAATAAATATACATAATACTGTTTCAGTGTAATTATATGAATTCATTTTTTCTGGTAGATAAATATAATTTAATTAATAAGCACTAGTGGCACTATATGTTCCAACATTTAAATAAAACTGGCAATTGCAAAACAGCAATTTGCTGTTCAAACCCAACGAATTAACTATATCCAACTATTTTTAATTTATTTATCCAAGTAAGATTTGGCTAAAACATAAATAGTTTGTCTGCACTTTGATATTACACTATGTTTTAAAAATATGATAGCTATCCTTATCGATATTACTACGGACTTCTTATACAAAAGTATTGGTTAAAGTGTTTTTAAATCGAATTTTGGTCAATAGGAGAGCGCAAAAACAATTATCACTTCTCAGAAGTCAAAAATTCACGTCAAAAAGAACGCTTGTTACCGAGCGTCGGCACGATCTTATTGCTTTTGACTTGAATTTTTGCGTTCTGAGAAAAGATAATTGTTTTTTGCGATCTTTTATTGGTGAAAATTCGGTTTAGATAGGAATTCTTTCAAATCTCACTTATTGTATTATATGGCATTTGCCGCACCCCATTAATTTGACTAGAAAAATGCATGTAATTTAATGAAATGCCACGAATCTTAATGAAATCGAAATATTAAAAGACGACGACTAATCGGCCAATTTTTGCACACCCCTAGAAAAATCTAAAATGACGTCCTTGCAGATTTCCTTTTACTCACTTATTAATTAGTACATTCTGTACTATTTGTTTCAATTTATGCCGATTCCTCGATCTCTGCTCTATAGTGAAATAATAAAGCCCATAATTGAAAAATGAATATTGATAGTATTTGCATAAATAATAGAACAATTGTTCTAGATTCCTAACTATATATAATACCCCCAATTATTAGTATCTATTTTATATTGTGTAGCGCCTGTTTGTCTCGCTATACCATTTTTTCAATTGGAGTAATTGCCGAATGTTTGGCATTCCATTATAGACATTCGATCCGTACATTTGCCGGACGATTGAAACCCTCCGTCGGCACAGCTTTCAAGTGCTCGCGAATCGTACCGATTGGTTTCTGATACCGAAACGAAGACGAAAGGTATGCCTATCCATTGTGCAAGGTACGCATGCCCATTGAACCCCGTGAAAAACACGTCTGATGATGGCCGATCAAGCGAAAAGTGATGAAAGACCTAATAGCATGCTCAAACATATCCACTCGGTGCGCACAATGACAACAATGGAGTATTTGGAGTATCCATTCCGATTGTTGCTGCGAATTAAAGCAAGCATGACGTTTGAAGAAGCTCTGCCGGTGGTCTTGCGCTGCTTTTTCGATAGCTCCCGAGATCACCATCCCCAGTAGTGAATGATAAATATAATGGGGCTTGAATCTAATTTGTATTCGATGGAATACTCACACAATACAGTAAACATGGTGTAAAACCTATTTATTATTACATATAATATATACAACCATTTAAAACCCTTTTTTCAATAATCGCACGCACACATTCTAAATGTATTTATTGAAGCTACCACTTTTGAAGAATCAACTTTTATGAACGTAAACCACAAAACCAAAATTGTTAGCCATTATAAAACTCATCTCCGTAATGGCAGTCGTGGGTTATGTTTCTCCTTCTGATTGGATAGGAAAGCTCCGCCGTGTAATCTTGAATTACGTGATGATTGTACAATTGACTGGGCGATCGGTGGCTCTCAAACATATATAACTGATTTATGTAATTGATAAAAAAACATTGACTATCGCTGGCTATATGGTGACAGATGTAAATAATGGAACAAGAAAGCGATGCCCAACATCACTTGTGCGAACTGCCAACATTTATCACTGCTATCCGTCACGCCCGCTCTTCGTATGCGTCACGGAAGGGTTAGAAATGTATCTATATAAAAATATATTTTTTATATCGCCATTGTCGGATCCAATAATCAAAATGTGGCGCACGGCTTCAGCTTTAAATCAAGCGTTTAATCGTCGATTTTTGAGGGAGGAGCACTGAGAATTTTTCGTTGTTCTTTTATTTGACACGTTTCCGTATCTAACTTTCGATTCGCGCATCGTCGCCGCTCGATAAAAGCGAATCTATCCCAAAGGGTTATACTTCTTACGCTTTATCGCTCGCCGGTACCCTATCTAATTTGACAAATGTAGACATAAAAAACGCAAACGCATTTTTACAAATATATATAGACATCAAACATCACCAGCGGACATGTAAATGTCCATTTTGAATAACGTGCATATGAAATGTCATTTAACTTTTACTTTTAATTTTGGCCATAGCAACATATTATTAACCTAATGATTTTAATTGTTTAATTTAGAATTATATTGTCTTTTGGTTTGAATAAAACTTTATTCGTGGTACATTTAATTTTAAAAATTACATAATTTCCAGATATATTTTTGGCCATATAATATCTTATTTATGTCATATCGAATCAATTTATTTTTTGCGAATGAATAAAATAGAGCTGATAGTCTTTTTATTTGCGGGGGTTTCAAGTATGCACGTGCACTACTTAATCCACGTGTAATTAGTTCTGGCCACCCTCCGCATCGGATAATCTCGCGATAATCCAGTAGCGCAGTTCGGCGCTTACCTGGAACTCGAATTTTGCGCACCAGGTAACATACCTAATAATAAATGTATCATCAGATCGAAGATGCGCGAGAACGCCATTATTCGCGTACAACTAAAGGGGTGAGTTTTAAGTAAGACTTTCTTATCTTTTCGGCCCCAATTTCAAATCGGTGCTATTTTTTAAATCCAATCTCTTATATCAATAAAATCGCTGGCGTTAATCCTTGAATAAACAAGTGTATTCGAGGAGAGGAAGCGTGCGCGCGTCGGATGGGGGAGTCCTATGCAAAATATCGCTCTACGCGTGCATATATTTAAAAATCGGCCTATGAATATTAAACGCTAAGTTTATATTTTATAGTTTTTGTAACGTGCGAGCGATGGAAACCGCAGCTGATAATACGAAAATATCTCTGACCGCAGTGGAACGGCGCATTTTCGAAGAATAAACGCTGAGCGAAGGATGTAAATTTTACAGAAACCGCAACGTTAAAAGCGCGCTTTATTATCGACAACAAAGTCGGCGCATTCGTCTGCGAATTTAGCTTCGTGTGATTTATTTTCAAAAGGGCGGATTTGCTTTTGGTCGAAGCGACTGGACCAAATATGTATGAGAAAAGCGATGCGCGCGCCACCGAGTGGAAGCTAATGCTAGATTCAGTAAATAAGAATGGTTTGATTCTCTGCTATACTGGGGTTGCTAGAGTAACTATTTTCTTTATTTTTAATTTCGATTTTTTTCATTTTTAAAACTAAGTACAAATAAAAGAAAAATAATATGTTTACGTAGGGGGTGATTTATATATGTATTTATTTTATTATGTCCAAAACTTGGCGGCACTCTGGTGGCACTGACGTGAAGGCGACCCATTCTGTTGGTGTACTTTGACGGATAGACAGCGACGGTTCTGCCTCGTTCACCGTCAATAAAACGGTCATGTGAATTAAAAAAATATTATAACATTTATAAATATAAATGGACAATAATTTATTTATTTTAGAAATATCTTATAAAATGTCTCACTCGTGCCTAAATTGTTTAACAGAATGCATTGCAATAAATCACCTTCAATTAAATAAAATTGTGCAAATTGCAAGCGATGGGGCAAAAAGTATAACCGGTTTAAAAACAGGATTTGTCCCAATTTTAAAAGAAAAAAATAATTATGTGGTACTAACGTTTCATTGTATGGTCCATCAAGAAGCACTTTGTGCACAAACATTTCCAAAAGAGATATTAAAAGTTATAGAATTGATAATTAAAATTACCAACAACATTGTGGCAAAAGCGCTCCACCATTATCAATTTAAAGAGTTTATTTAAATAGATAGCGAATATCAACACCATTCTACATTTAACGGGGTGAAGTTTTAAAGCATTTTACTTGTTGCCGAAACGAAATTATATTATTAAATATAAAATTAATACATGATCAGTGGTTGCAAAAATTAGATTTTATGGCACATATCACATCTATAACTTTTGAAATACAATTGGTGGATATAACGAGTATAGAGTTATGGAGCTCCAAATTTGTAAGTCTTGAAAAAAATTGCATTTGGTATTCTTACTATGTTTAGGTCTACGTATGCATGGAAACAATTATTTTCAAACATGAACCATATTTAAGAGCATTTTGAGAATTTGGAATCGTGTATAAAATTAAAAACTACAAGTTATAAACCAAATAATATACAGAAACTCTCCAAAGAAATGCCAGCTATTGTTAGCATTAGTTTTTAGGAATGCGTGTAAATTGTGTGTAATTCATATTCTGTAAAAATTATTTACATATATAATTTTATATTACACATTTCATTAATTTTATCCAAAAAAGATTCTTAACATAATAAATTAACAATTAAAACTAACAATTAATTCACTTAAATAGATCGTATTTGTGAAAATATATTTACGGCCCTCGAAAAATAGTTTGGCGACCGCTGCAAATCTATTATCAAATAATCAAGAACAAAACACTTATTTTATAATAGAGACGATTTGCACTACAGAAGACGCAAAAGGAATAAGTTTATGCATTAGAATGAGAAACCTTACTTCACAATCCATATTCTACTGAAATTTCTTCAGGTGACCAACACATTTTATTGGCTAGATAATCATATAATAAATAGGCTGATAAAAAATATCTGAGACATTAATAAATATGAAAAATAAATCTATAAGTTAGATTTAAATATTACATACGATAATAAATTAATAGGTATGATTAATATACAATACCCACTAGAAACACACGTCAATAAAATTGATCTTATATTAATAATTCTAATTAAGATTACCTCAATTAATAATTAACGCAGTAATTAATTTCAGATTTATAATAATTTTACGTGTTAGAACTTAACAGGGTCTTTGACAATATTTTTGGCAAGTTTGATTTACTTTTTTAGATTAATTTAAAAATAACTTTTACATTTTTCGCCTTAATTGATTTTAATTTATTTTAGTTTTAATTTATTAATTTATTTGTAGTTATAAAGTGTTAAAAGAAGTAAAAATATTTTTTGCCGCCCCTAAAATCGTTATCTCACAAACACGATAAACAGGGACGAAATTTCAGACATTTCAGGGGAGGGGTAAAAGTTGACTAGTCAGTGGTCATTTTATAATATTCGATTTCATGAAAAAATTTAAGCCCAAAATATTAAATTTATATGTACCAGTTCTTATTACTATTTAAACGCGTACATTTTAATTTAATGACCCTTATTCAGCAGATTTTATTTGCTGTAGAATTAAATTAAAACAAATTATTAATATTATACTACCAGTGAAATCTGACACATCTGTGTATTCTATGTTGTTTTCTTTCACAGAGGTGAACTATGAAAAATGATTTTTATGTTCTTAAAATAAATTGAAAATTTGCATTTAAAAGTTATTTTATATTTTGAGCTCTGGCAACCCTGTGCTAAGCGAAAAAAGGAACTGTCAAAAGAAGACGTTACATATAAGGAAAGGAATGAAGAGAGAGGGGAAACAGTAGAGATGTCTTCGGGGGCGGCGCATCTGTTGCTAAGTGCGACTTCGACCGTGACTTTAGCTAGCGCCCCCGACGGCCCCGGCAGCGGAATTCTGCGATATGGCACCTTCGTCAACATCCTCTTGTACGGTATTGTGGGCTTCCTGCGCCACGGTAACTCCCAAAACAAATTTATTACTGTCTCCCCAAATTTATACCCCGCCCGGTGAGTCGACCGTCTCAACATTTAATATACCTTCCGTATACTGACTTCAGTCAATGTTCAACTGATTAATTAATTATTGTTACATATAACTAGCACAAGTCGCACTATCTTTAAACTAAGGTGACAAGACGTCACCTTATTTAAACACTACTGTTGCATGTATTGCACTTTCATATTTATAGAATATGAACCTTTGGCATGATTTATAAACGTTTTATGCACGCTCCTAATTACTTCCCCGCGTGTTTTCTCAATTTATTTTCCACAAAAGATGATTTCAATTTTAAATTGGTTTTAGGATACTGAGTTAGATACAGGGTTCGAAATGGAACAAAACAATTATCAACAGCCTAAATTTCTCATTTTTTTCGAGATAATAGTAATAGTAATCTGGTTCTCTATTTAGGTAAAAAAATATCAGGTAATTATACTCTTGTCGAATATAATTTAGAAACTTTTTATATGATATTTTTTTTAGCATACGTATATGCATAATGTAACTAAGTAATTTTCACTTGAAACAAAAATTGGCCAATTTATACTAATGGAACATATTGTGTACTCTGCACATTTTATTTTCCATTTCGAACCCTTATCAAATATATCATCGGCTTACACATTACATAAAATATATTTTTCTATGACCACTATATATTTAATTAAGCCGGAGATATGTTTATTACATTTGATTATCTAAATTCGATTTTTCTGTTCAAGTACTTTATACTAAAAATATTTTCAACACCATTTTACAAAATTTTAATCATTTACTAAAGCTGAAATTGCGATTTTTAATCAATTAAAAAAGATCCTTCTACGCTTTGTAAAATGGTTTTAATAATATATTTAGATTATCAATTTAATGTGTGTATACTTATAAAATACATATACATGTGTGTATCGTTTATTATTTTCAGCAATTCCAGACTTGCGTAATAACTTACCAATCATTAGGTTACTCGCCATCGTCAAATTGATAGCTAGAAATTTAGCCTTACCGTGCGTCGTGACTTATCTGTATTTATTAACGGGATATTCGGCGGAAGTTGCATACGCACATGCGTTCTCTGGTGTTGTGCCTGTGGCGTTGTTTCTGTTGAAACTTTGTCCCCCACCATTGACTGATGTCGTATTGGCAGGAAACATATTGTCTCTCATGTGGGTCTCGTACTCCGTTGGCAACATGTGGGGATTAGGTCTCGGAATGTGCCATTTTATCAATCATTTTTTTCTCGATCAAATTAGAGATAATATAAACGCTCCTGTAGATTGTCTGTATGTTATTGGAATGTCTTTTTTTAACATGTTCGCATTAAAAGCCGTTAAATACAATTGATATATAATTTTTTGTACTTTTTTATTCAATAAAATGCTTTTGTAAAAATATACACTTTTCATTTTATATGTAAAATAAACTAATGATTAACCTACCTTAAAACCGCAATGCTATGTGAGTTTAAAATCACATCAAATATAAGATAAGAATGATGGAATTGTATTAAACTTATTTGCTTTACAACGCTTCAAAATGTTTACTCACAGCATCAGAGCTGTGGGGTCCAAGTTTGAAGACTGCATTAGACATGTCAAGGCAGAGGAAATTTACCGACTAAATGTAAGCTCTAAATTAAGATTTCCAATGCTTAAATCAGTAATGAATGATCATTTTTAAGACATGTTTTATTTAAGAAAAACACGTTTATGTCAGTCTCACGTATATGTATATCAAATTAGTTCGGTTGAATCCAAAATTATCAAGCATGTGATCTAAAGAATTTTTAATTTTAAGAGCGAAGCCAAGATATCGAGATTGCAGTGGCAAACTTTCAAAAGTTTTAAAACCCACCTTTGGCAAAAACAAAATAGAAAATAAATGTTTTATTTTTTCTGTATAGATTACTGAAGTACATGGTCATGCGATTTTTAGTTTTAAAGAGAATTGAGTAATTGTTATAACAGTTGTAATTAGGCAAAATATACAAATAATGTTTATTAGTTTGACGATGGGAGGTGATGGATGGCAATTAGACACAGATTGAGCCACTGCAGTAGTATTTTTATTGAATATTATTACAGTTACATGTTAAAATTTAAGTGTGTGAGCCGATGGTACGCGAGGCCCGCACTGACCGTACGAGCCCGACGAAGTTGCCAAGAGAGGAGAGCCCGTCACGTCAGTGCTACCAGAGTGCCGCCAAGTTTTGGCCATAATAAACCTAAATGAAAATATATGTAAATATTAGGGGCGGGCGGTGAAATATTTCCCTCTCGATCACTCGCGTGTTAAGTGACGAGAGTGAATGAGAGATAAGGGCATGTGGACCGCATGCGCACTCTCGTCACTAAACATGCGAGCGATCGAGAGGGAAAGTATCTCACCGCCCGCGCCTGATAAACAGGCCATCTACACTTTATTTTATAATTATAATTAAAAATTGATTAATCATTGTTTATTGGATTGTGGTGAATTGTCGATGTGTCCAAATGACACGTGGTGAAGTGTCTTGTGGTGAAATGTCTGGGAACCTATTTTAATTATTTTTCTTGACAAGATATTTTTTATACGGGCAACACAGAATCAACGTGTTGAAGTTTGACATTAACGCTTGACTCTAGGTTATACTTTTCTTAATAAATTGAAATAAGGGTTGTTATAAATTAGTGCCTTAATAGTTAATTTAATATATCAATTTACAACGAATTAATTATTTAATAAACATTACAATGAAAAAATAACAATATATTTACCAAGTTAGAATAATATATAAAAGAGAAGATGGAAAAGTTAAACGAAGCAAAGATACCTCCAGAACTTATATTAGCTCCTATGGTACGAGTCGGTACTCTTCCTATGCGATTATTAGCATTAAAATATGGAGCACAGTTGGTTTACTCCGAAGAATTGATTGACATGAAATTGTTAAGATCTGTGCGTCGAGTCAACGGTAGATATAAATTAAAATAAGTACATATATAAATATTTAGTTTGTTGGATAATATCGATTAAATATTTTAGAAATCTTAAACACAATCGACTACATAGATCAAACGGATGGAACGATAGTTTTTCGTACTTGTGAAACGGAAAAGAATAAAGTCGTACTCCAACTGGGGACGAGTAATGCCGATAGAGCTTTAAAAGCAGGACAATTAGTGTAAATATTTAATTTGTTTTTACAATTATAGGATGTAAACATACAGATTTTATATTATTACATATATTTTCAGTGAGAATGATGTTGCAGCAATAGATATAAACATGGGATGTCCAAAAGAATTTTCTATTAAAGGTGGAATGGGTGTGGCGCTTTTAGAAGATGCTGAAAAATCTAGATTGATATTAAAAACACTAGTAGAAAATTTAAAAATACCTGTTTCTTGCAAAATAAGAATAAGTCCGACGAAAGAAGAATCATTAAAGGTTGTTGAGAATCTAGTTTCGTCTGGAATTTACGCAATCGCTATCCATGGAAGGACGAAAGTGGAAAGGCCGCAACATTTTGTTCACTCCGATGTAATAAAATATATTGCATCTAATATTAAAATACCAGTGATAGCCAAGTAATTGTTTATAAACAGTAAATTTAATTTATTAGTTGAAGTTTTTTTTTTATTAATCGTCGCTTATTCTTACAGCGGTGGTTCTAAAGAAATAGAAAAATATAGCGATATTAAGAAATTTAAAGAAGCTACTGGGTGTTTGAGCGTTATGTTGGCTAGAGCTGCCGAGTGGAATTGTTCTATATTCCGCAAAGAAGGCCTATTACCACTCGACGATGTGATTGAAGAATATTTGAAATTAGCCGTCGATTACGATAATTCACCGTCAAATACAAAGTATTGCGTGCAAAACATGTTACGTGAACTGCAGGATACGCCGAGAGGAAAAAAATTTTTAGAATGTCAGACGATGAAACAAATTTGGTAATTTATTATTATTTAAACTTTTTATTTTAGTGTCTATTAAGTTTTCAAAATCCGGTCACCTTTCTTTCTTCAGCTAACGAACGAGCCACTCATGAACTGTCTTTAGTTTCAGCCTCACTTTAATTTGATCATTTTTATTTCTAAATTTTTTGATTGTTGCGAATATTGTGTCGAATGCTTAGTCTACTGATGAAAATGTATATCGCACTCTTATTAATGTCAATAATTCGGTAACAAATGATTCACATACCCCTTAAATATCAACTCCAAAGACATTGTAAAGTAAAAATCTAGACAGCGGCGATAAATCACTTTTCCGTCTTTTTCAGACAAAACATGATTGCAGTAGTGATATAGGCGTTAAATATTGTTGTTTTATTAAGTGTTTTGTTTCAGTTCCATTTGGAATTTAGGCAGTTATTGTCAATCGAAAGAAGCTGAATATCAATCAAAAGGGATTCAAGGACGTTGGGAAGTGTCTCCAGATTTGTTCGGTCCTCCGTGTAAAAAAATGAAATCTCAACAATTAGAAGACATCACTAAAATGAAGGTAAAACATAAAATTTATTTTTTCAAACGTTTTTTTTAAATTGATTATCGTTTTAGATTCGATTCATAAGGGTAAACTATCCGACCGATACCGTTCTTCCGAAAACAATTTTACACACATGGGCGACAAAAAAAGGATTCAAGCTGCCGAAATATCACACTGAACAACAAGAAAAGCTATTCAGAACTATCGTGAATTTCGACGGCAAAAACTACGCTTCAACATTTTGGGAAAAAAACAAAAAATTTGCTGAACAAGGTGGCGCTTTAGTATGCTTGTGTTCACTGAGCATAGTAGGAGAAAATGACTTGGTTGAAAATGGAAGTTTGATCAGATGAAAATCTGATGAGATATCATACTATTACCTCAATATTAATAAATTTCTCTCGCCATAATATTTGGTAATCGAAAGCTGTTATTGCAGAGCAATATTAGTAAGTTTATTACAAATATAATTACTATAAAAAGATTACATATACATAGTTGTAAATGTGATTATCTGTAATATTACAGAATTTTACATAAAACTGTTAGTACAAATTATTCGCTTTTTATGCATTGTTAACTAAATAATAATAAATTGACAAACTACTACATATTATAAAACATTGTGCAATAATTTTTATTAAAATATAAATAAAAGGATTATTTATTAAAATATAAGTTTTATTTACAATAAAAGTTTACAAGTTTTAAGATAACGAATAAACATTATTCAATCTTGGAAGACCTTTTCTTTCATTTCGGTCACTCTAGAGTTGAGATCTTTCTCTAAATTGTTCAAAGTTTCATTCAGATTAGGCACCTGATTAGAAAAGTCTTCCAACTGTGCGTGATAATGCAGAAACGTATTATAGTCATGTTTATCCAAATTTAAATTATAGTTGTCGTTCGAAGAGAAAATGTTTTCTAAATCTTCTTGAATTTGCTGTTTTGTTGGAGGGTTTGGAACGACATATTTCTTCGTATATTGCTCCATGTCTCAGAATCGATAATACGTCAACTTGACGCACTAGTGTTGCCATATAAAATATAATGACGTTTAATATTGTAATGCTTAAAATATTCCAAACAACACACACACTTTATATATCTTCATTAAAAGCAAATACCGTAATACGTTAAATTCAATTCCAGATGTAAGTATAACCTTTCATCAGTTATAAGTTATTTAGAAACATACGCATCTCAATACAAGCTAAAGTGTAAATGCAAGTTTTTTTATGTTTTCCTTCATGTCTAAAATAACTCTAAATCATTACATTTATTTTTGAGTTTTTTTTAATATTTTCACAAGGCGGCGCTTGTGTGAAAAGTTAATGATGCCGAGGGCAACATAATCATGGCAGATTATATTGTAACATAAATGTATCTCCCAATTATAGCGCCTATTAAGCGAGCTCTACTTGTATGCCTTTTTCAACAAATTTATTATTTATTCACTGTAGCTTAATGTAAAAAGTTCAATTTAAGAAATTATACATATAAAATATATTTATTATTTTTCAAGAGATATGACAAAAATAAATAACCAATTCATGAAAAAGTGCAGCATCATTCGTTTTTTTTAAATCTGGCAGCACTGAGTCTGCGCGCGCATCTGCTTTGTGGGTAGGACGGGTGCGGTCGTGTTGTGCCAGCTCCGCTTCAATTCGTAACTACAGCGAAGGTGACCCTTTATTTCTCATTCTGATATAATATATGCTCGTTTTTGCTTTGATATTTGCTATACGTCGATTTGGTACTGGGAAATATTCTTTCGAAATCTAGAATGACGTAGCCTTTGTCAGCCGCCATCTTGTTTTCGCTTCGTTTTTCGTGGCATCAAATGAATCTCAATCGTTCGCTAATTTGTTCATATTATATGCTTAATAAATACGCAAACATCTCAAATTAGCTTTAAACCTGATTTAATTCATTTTTGATATTTTATAAAAATACCAAAACGAAAACTATTTACATGTAATATATTTTATGTTTGTGTGTAGTATTATATATGAATAAATAATTTTGTATTATTATTATATTACCATGTATAACTACGATAACATTTTGGGATTTCACTTCCTTTAAACCCTTGCATTTTTCACCCTTATCGCTTTAGAGCTAGTAGTAGAGGCGTAAATCCAAACTCGCCATCTCTTTCTCAGTTATGAATAATAATGAAATGGATTGCTCTCGAACTGACTGTTAACGCAAATCGAGTGTAAATTTAACAGATAATATGTGTATTCTTTTTTTTTTTATATGTTATATGTTTTTATTTCAGATTAATAATGCAGATTTTCGTGAAAACCCTCACCGGTAAGACCATCACCCTAGAAGTCGAGCCTTCTGACTCCATTGAGAATGTTAAGGCCAAGATCCAGGACAAGGAAGGTATTCCTCCAGACCAGCAGCGATTGATCTTTGCTGGAAAACAATTGGAGGATGGACGTACATTGTCGGATTATAACATCCAAAAGGAGTCGACACTCCATCTCGTACTCCGTCTTAGAGGTGGAATGCAAATTTTCGTCAAAACTCTCACCGGTAAGACCATCACCCTCGAAGTTGAACCTTCTGATACCATTGAGAATGTGAAGGCTAAGATCCAGGATAAAGAAGGGATTCCCCCAGACCAGCAGCGTCTGATCTTCGCTGGTAAACAATTGGAGGATGGACGCACATTGTCTGATTATAACATTCAGAAGGAGTCTACACTCCATCTCGTACTGCGCCTCAGAGGAGGAATGCAGATCTTCGTGAAAACTCTCACCGGTAAGACCATCACTCTCGAAGTTGAGCCTTCTGATACGATCGAAAATGTTAAGGCAAAGATCCAGGACAAGGAAGGTATTCCTCCAGATCAACAGCGTTTGATCTTCGCTGGCAAGCAATTGGAAGACGGACGCACATTATCCGACTACAATATCCAGAAGGAATCCACTCTTCATCTTGTACTCCGTCTCAGGGGAGGAATGCAAATCTTCGTGAAAACCCTCACCGGTAAGACCATCACGCTTGAAGTTGAACCTTCTGACTCCATTGAGAACGTAAAAGCTAAGATCCAAGATAAGGAAGGCATTCCACCAGATCAACAACGTTTAATCTTCGCTGGCAAGCAATTGGAAGATGGACGCACATTATCCGACTACAATATCCAGAAGGAATCCACACTTCATCTTGTACTCCGTCTCAGGGGAGGAATGCAAATCTTCGTGAAAACCCTCACCGGTAAGACCATCACCCTCGAAGTTGAACCTTCTGACTCGATCGAGAATGTTAAGGCCAAGATCCAAGATAAGGAAGGTATTCCTCCAGATCAGCAGCGTTTGATCTTTGCTGGTAAACAACTCGAAGATGGGCGCACTTTGTCAGATTATAACATCCAGAAGGAATCTACACTCCATCTCGTTCTGCGTCTCAGAGGAGGAATGCAAATCTTTGTTAAAACTCTCACCGGTAAGACCATCACGCTTGAAGTTGAACCTTCTGACTCAATTGAGAATGTAAAAGCTAAGATCCAGGACAAGGAAGGTATTCCTCCAGATCAACAGCGTTTGATCTTTGCTGGCAAGCAATTGGAAGATGGACGCACATTATCCGACTACAATATCCAGAAGGAATCCACACTTCATCTCGTACTCCGTCTCAGGGGAGGAATGCAAATCTTCGTGAAAACCCTCACCGGTAAGACCATCACCCTTGAGGTGGAGCCTTCTGATAGCATTGAAAATGTTAAGGCTAAGATCCAGGACAAGGAAGGTATTCCTCCAGATCAGCAGCGTTTGATCTTCGCTGGAAAACAGCTCGAAGATGGGCGTACACTGTCGGATTATAACATCCAGAAGGAGTCGACACTCCATCTTGTTCTGCGTCTCAGAGGAGGGATGCAAATCTTTGTAAAAACCCTCACTGGTAAGACAATAACCCTTGAAGTTGAGCCTTCTGACTCGATTGAGAATGTTAAGGCTAAGATCCAAGACAAGGAAGGTATTCCTCCTGATCAACAACGTTTGATCTTTGCTGGTAAACAGCTCGAAGATGGACGCACTTTGTCAGACTATAACATCCAGAAGGAATCTACATTGCATCTCGTTCTACGTCTCAGGGGAGGAATGCAAATCTTCGTAAAAACCCTCACCGGTAAGACCATCACACTTGAGGTTGAACCTTCTGACTCGATTGAGAATGTTAAGGCCAAGATCCAGGATAAAGAAGGTATTCCTCCAGATCAACAGCGTTTGATCTTTGCTGGCAAGCAATTGGAAGATGGACGCACATTATCGGACTACAATATCCAGAAGGAATCCACACTTCATCTTGTACTCCGTCTCAGGGGAGGAATGCAAATCTTCGTGAAAACCCTCACCGGTAAGACCATCACCCTTGAGGTTGAGCCTTCTGATAGCATTGAAAATGTTAAGGCTAAGATCCAGGACAAGGAAGGTATTCCTCCAGATCAGCAACGTTTGATCTTTGCTGGTAAACAGCTCGAAGATGGACGCACTTTGTCAGACTATAACATCCAGAAGGAATCTACACTGCATCTCGTTCTACGTCTCAGAGGAGGAATGCAAATCTTCGTCAAAACCCTCACCGGTAAGACCATCACCCTCGAGGTTGAGCCTTCTGATACGATTGAGAATGTGAAGGCTAAGATCCAGGACAAGGAAGGAATTCCTCCTGACCAACAGCGTTTGATCTTCGCTGGAAAACAATTAGAAGACGGACGCACATTATCGGACTACAATATCCAAAAGGAATCCACTCTTCATCTTGTACTCCGTCTCAGGGGAGGAATGCAAATCTTTGTTAAAACCCTCACCGGTAAGACTATCACGCTTGAGGTTGAACCTTCTGACTCGATTGAGAATGTAAAAGCTAAGATCCAAGATAAGGAAGGCATTCCTCCAGATCAACAGCGTTTAATCTTCGCTGGAAAGCAATTGGAAGATGGACGTACATTATCTGACTACAATATTCAAAAGGAATCCACTCTCCATCTTGTACTCCGTCTCAGAGGAGGAATGCAGATATTCGTGAAAACCCTTACTGGTAAGACCATCACCCTCGAGGTTGAGCCTTCTGACAGCATTGAAAATGTTAAGGCTAAGATCCAGGACAAGGAAGGTATTCCTCCAGATCAGCAAAGATTAATCTTTGCTGGAAAACAGCTTGAAGATGGGCGCACATTGTCAGATTATAACATCCAAAAGGAGTCTACTTTGCATTTAGTTCTCCGTTTGAGGGGTGGGGAGTAATCTACATTATTTAAAAAATAAGATGTATCTGCTTATTAATAAATTTCTGTATTCATTGGCATTCCCTTTTTACAAATAAACTTGTTGTTTTGAGCTTAAATAATTTGTTTTCTTTATCCTCCTACATCCTTACATAGAACTAAAAGAATTATAATTTAAAATGGTTTATATTGAAGACTTGACATAATAGTAAAATCTTATTTTCTTGGTAAATAGTGTTTTTGGTAGATGTATTATCACTTTATATTTCATTTACAACGTATGAATAATTATTTTAATAAGATTTTTTTCTATAGATCGGTATACCAAAATTTTACAACATTATAGCACTGAATTTATTTTGTTACTTCTAGATATTGTGAGAATCCAGATTAATGACTGACTTTCGATAAAAACATATTATACTGTAGTTATTTTTTAATGATAGTGTGGCGACAGGTAACAATAAGTTGTTACAATTCCCGTACGATCCTCAAAATATATAAATAGACGGACAGAAACTCCAAGACACAGTTCGCCCGATTACATTGCATCGACTCGACTACTGTCTCCGCTGACGCCCTCGCCGCCGACCCGCCGCTGCTACTACCATGGCCTTCTTCGCCGACCACGCTATCCACCGGACTTCTCTCGAGGACATCTAATCAGCCGCCTAGAACGCACGAGCTCCAGCACCAACGACTCGTCCCCCAAAATAGTAAAAAAAACTTTACATCAACAATCTGTTAAACAAAACAATTTTGAATTGAATTTTTATCACTTTAAAAATAAATAAAAGTTCGACCAATTTATCTATAAAATTCTTCTCTTGCATTTGGCACCTCTTTTCCTACTAATTTTTCTATTTCAGGGGAAAAGTTTGCAGTTATTACTTTTGTGAATATCGTTAATGCTGGATCTGATAGATTTATTTCCTTTTATAAGTGAAAAAACATTCGCACCGTAAGTACTTCCAAACATCGAAATAATTTTATATGCTAATTTTCGAGTATTTTTAGATATGGCTGGTAGATATTTGTACCAATTAGACAGGCCAGTTTTATAAAATCGAAGAAAATAAATTAAACTTACTTTCCCAAAACTCTAAATATCCAAATCCAGCTTTAAACTCAGTTCTTAGGTTTGAAATTTTTTCTTCATATTTTTGATATGATGAAATTTTGCCTAAATTTATTTTGTTTATGTTGCATGTCGGAAATGCGTTAATTCTTTACATTTTCACTGATTTTTCCAAAGAAGTAGCTTACATTGGAATGATTTTACTTGATAATACATATTTGTAATGAGCTAGCTTCTTTGTAGTTTTAAATTTAGGTCACTTAAATGCTTTGATATATTAACCATATTATACCTCAGTATAATATGGTATATCGGCAAAATTGCTTACTCGTTCACCTAAGAAGGCAGAGAATGGTCGCTGATTTAAGCCTCAAGATGTTATGAAATTTATTACATTTTTTACGTATATTAAAGTGACCAGGTTTTGAAAATATTGAACGAGGATACTGAAACAATTTTATCTCGGATTTATTTGCTCATTTGCTGCGAGACTTAAAAAAAGACTAAACATTTTTGTTCGGGGAGGATAAAACGAGCACAAAATTTTTGAGAACAATTATCACCTTACAATTATCAATACATTTTTCACGTGTATAACTTTAATGCATAATATTTCTTCATGTCACATGTTTCACTTTTACTTTTCGTAAAAAGAAAACGTTTTTTTTTTTATAAAAGTTTATTTCAAAATTATATACATTTATGTATAATGGCATATAGACACATAATGCACGATACTGGTTTATAACCATTTTCATTGTTTATAATTTGTTAAGTTATACATTAATACTAAATTTAAGGGAAAATACATAACACCTTTTACAAATTTAAAAAAGAAAAAAAAATATATAAAAATATACAATATATAAAATAGAACACATATAATACATTATTAAATAAACCTAACCCTGTATAAGAAACCGTTTGCTTTTCCATTTATCAAAGAAGTTCTATCTGTGGCTACAGTAGTTAGTTTTGACAGTGGTAGATTGAAATATAATAGAAGCTCATAAACACATTTAAATATTATCGAAATTAGCTCAAATAATTCCTCATATATGTAGAAATTCTTATCTCAACCACGAAAAATCACAGCTAATTGCGCTGTGCCCCGAATGTCGGTACTCTCGTCACAAGTAATAGAGAAAGCTTCGAAACTAGATGATCTTGCAATGATCTGCTAACTTATAGTGGTAGCCAAATCAGTCATTCTTTCTGTTACTGTATTTCGAAACAGAGATATTGTTTGAAAAGCCATCACACTTCCAGGTTTTGGCTGCAAAACAATTTTGGCTGCTTTAATAAGACAATCCTTGATGAAATCTCCTTCGGTATATAGTTTCGAGGGATTGGCTATCAACTCTGATAAAGAATAATTTGTATGCATGGCCGCTTCGTTTTCTTTTGATTCTTTAGTAAAGATTAACTTTAGCTTTTTCAGTCCCAACACGAGTTTTTACTGTGAGCCGCATGCGGCCCGCAGGCCGCGAGTTTGACAGGCCTGCTCTATTCCAATGCTCACATTAGATTGTGGCGTCTTATATAACAAAATATTAAATTAAATCATTTTGAGCTGCATTAATATTTGAATATTAATTTGTTGAAGAATTGGTAATAACTAATGAAATTAATTTTTCACGTCCACTCTCATTTATGATTTATCAAATTTCGTATGTAATGTATTCTTTAGAACTTTCCAGTTTCTATTGATTTGTAAATCAAAGTGAAATAATTATATAAAAACTCATCGTTTCTAAAAATTTCATAGTAAAAAAAAACAAATATATTAATATAATTTTTGCACATATTATATTATTATTGCTCTACTATACCTTGAATAATAGTGTAACGTCGCGAGGTAATAATTGTGTACCTGAAAGAGCACCACCCAACAATATCAGTTATTAATTTAATATTTTTGCCATTACCTGTTTTTATTTATTTTTGTTAATGGTCATTAAAGTTGCTGTTATGTTTGAGTCCGTGACGTCAGAGCGAATAGTGTCAGAGGGCGGCTCCCTGTTCTGACGTCCCACGCTCATTAGTTTTGTTTATTGGATGATCACATCAAAAGCTATCTTCGTTTGTCGTCGTCGTCGATAAGATTTTACTTGTAAGTTTCGTTTCCGCGAACAAATTAATCAGAACGTAATATGAATTTTACGTAATATTAAATGCAATAAAATTATACCACGCTTCGACTGATCGATTTGTTTGTCGAACGTTTTCGACCTTGGGCGTAGTGAATCAAATTATTTTTGTTATGCTAACCGACTGCTTGCGTTATTGCGCTTCTCGCTTGTCGCTTTTTATACTGCACACTTGTTAGCTATATATAAAAAGTTTAATTAATTAAAAGTTTAATTATAATTTCACACGAATTGCTATTTAAATATTAACACTTGTCTTAATTGATTTTGAAACAGCGTACCATGCTTTATATTATATATATTTAAATATATAAATTCACTTAATAATCCAGAATAATCTAAAATATACGCTTTATGGTAATTTATGTTTAGTGTCGCCAGTGCATTTAATCGCTTTTGAGCCAATGTCGATTGTAGAAAGTTTTTGATCCTTTTCAGAACACTTTCAGCCACACTCATAGACTTTATTAAAAAAATGCGAACCATGATTACTATATTAAGTAATATGTTTAGGAATCCATTACACTACTTTATAAATTTAAAAAAATATATCTGACACTCATTTATTATGGAAAATTAAGAAAGTAAAACAAATATCGAGATATTGCTATATTTTCGTATTTTTCGTTCTGAAAAAGTGTTCTTACAATGCTAATTATTTTATATAAAATTAAATGTAATTAACATTCCTATCAACCATCTATACAACACTTTCCAATCAAATTATCAGGCACTATATGAATTTATCGATGATTTTTAGCAAAATTTAAGAAAAAAATTGTACTGTGAATTTCACAAAGAAAAAAGTTTCCATGTTTCTTTATTAGATGTTGAAGCCCGATCTATTACAAAAAAATAAGCTGCTGTTTATCAATATCAGTTGGAAAATACAGAAATTCAATTTTTACCCATTATCATGATTATCTTGACTTAATTGCGTATAATGTTATTTATATAAATTTCAAATGGTATTAAAAATGACATTGGCTCACTTTGATCGGTCTTCAGTGTGTATGTATTGTCAGTTTCTCAAGTGAGAAACCAACAAAAGTCACACATCATCGATTCGTACCAAAATCCTTGATAGCGACATTCCATGGCCTTCATTTGCTGGTGAAAATGTTCAACATGCTCATGTTTTTAATAATTATTAGGATTAAAATGAAAACTGAACTTTACATCTATGTGCTCCTATAAAAATATTTATTTATTGAAATAACACCTAAAGACAAAAGTAATGCGTCACAAAGTAAACAATAAAATTTTAAAAAATCAAAACATTAAATTTAAAAAAATAAATCCGACTGAACATTTCAATGTTGAATTTTATTTTTCGTAAAAAAATATTTTTGTTGCATTATTTTATTATAAAAATGAAAATGGAAAATATTTATTTAATTATTTTTTTTATTTAGCACATTCAAGGGGCATGAAATTTATTTTTTTGTATTTTGAAATAATATGATGTACAAAAGGTCCCAAAAGGTGATGTGAAAATAAATCTAAAATAGCTTCAAAAACTAGCAATAAATTATTGTACATTGCAATGTGCACTGACTCTGAGGAGATTAAGAAGCTGTATAGCTACTGTCATAACAAGTGCGGTTATTATCGCCGAAACCGACATAAAAAGTTGCCTTGAACCAGTGGCGTAGCTATGGGGGGGGGGGCGGAGGGAGCGGGCCGCCCAGGGCGGCACTTGCTTGGGGGCGGCATATTCGCGATGGAATCGTCTAGTGTGGTTCTTAACCCTGAATAAACTAAAATTTATATCTACGAATAGCAAGAGCTTAACAGTAATTACGCCCCTGCCTTAAACACGTGGCTCGAGGATATTCCGAAACCCAAAGCTAGAATTTGAGAATAAAGGATTGTCCGCAGCGCTCTTTAGTACTTTCAAGAAACGCTTGGCAGTGTATAACTATATGAAAACCCAGCGAATCATAACCCAAAGCTCCTAATAAAAAGGCGCTGAGGTAGAAAAAAGAATAATTACCAAACTTCCTCGTAAGATTTTTTTTCTGGATTTTTTCAATCATTAGAGAATACTTTGCATACCAGTGATTTTAAATTAAAGATCCTGTTTCATGCGAGTCACTTTTGGATGCTTTCAAGACACAATTAGCTTGAGTTTCTAATGGTCATTTTTATGATGTTAATAAACAATAAAAAGTGCGTCCTGTGTCGTTCTTCTCCACACAGGTACTTGTTTTAACCATTTAAGTGCCACACAAATTTTTTCATATTATGTAAGAATTACCAACGATTTCTTAACTAAAAAGAGGGATATAAAAAAAATCAACAATTTTTTTAAATGAAAAGCAATCATAATATTTTTATACACTATAATAAAAACATAACAGTTGTTAAATGTATGTACATGGTATGTTAAAAAACTTTAAATTAATTAATTAGTATATTAAAAAATATTCAATAATAAAAAAAACAAAGTTGAATAATAAATTTTACATTTTTCCCTTTATGTATTACAGTTTTTCCTATTATTTATGTTTTTATAAGTACTATTCATTGGTGAACTATTAAAAAACATATTTATTTCTTTATAACAAAGTGTATAAAATTATAAAAATATTGATGTGGCTTTATAAAATAAAATTGTGATTTTTAGAACAAATCTTTATACATCTACAGGCTCCACAGTAAATGGTAAATAAAAATAATTCAAATCAGTAGCTTTTATGTAATAGTGCTTGCTCTTAATCGGCTTACATATTGGGTGATAATTATTTTTTCTACAAAACTGAGGTGAAAATAATATGCATGAAAAAAAAAATAATCATAACAGCAATAACCCTTTGGTTGCTAAAATCTGATAAATCAGATTTTACTACTCTTGCAAGAATTGTCGAATTAAAGAAGGAATCGAATACATTTTTAATAAACTATTGCGTATTTGTTTCGAACAAATATATTGTTTTTTTATTATGTAATTTCTACATTGGTATTTAGATAACTCAGCAATCAAAGGATCAATTCTTTAAAAAATGTAGGGTTTTTGGTACAACAGTAGCTTACAATTGATTAAATTTATCTTTTACTTTCAGGCTATAATTAAAAAATGAATAAATTATTCATTGTAATGCTTTTGGTTTACGATAATATTTTAAATTAATCTTTACAGGTAATCAATGCCGTACATTTTGATAAGAGGAAATTTAGCATCATACGGACATAGAAATCCTTGGCGAGTACTCGTGTCTGGATTGCAAGGTTTGTAACAATTACTTTATTTTTGTTGCAAGGTTTGTCACAATTTATTTCTTTATTTGATCAAAAAAATGCTGTTTTATTAGATCACAAATTGTAGATTTGCTGATCATTTTGGCTGACTGTCATATTGCTTTTATTGCAAAAAATCGCTTTTTTGGAAATGTAGTGATGACCACAAATATTATGGATTACATTATAAAATTTATTTTAAGTAGATCTTATTGCTATATTATATTTTATATTTTTCAGCGGCCGATATCGAGCAATTGAACAAGTTTGATTGTGGTGGTTTTTGCGATACATCTACGATAGTTTATCTTCAACATCCGTGTGTTGTATTAACTGCACTCGAGGTATTAATAGTCGTGTTATAACATAATTGATTATATATTATCGATTTATAATTATTTATTCAGGTACTCGGTTATAAAGTTGTCGCATCGAGTTCTACTGCTGTTAAACAAGATTACAATGAGTACATGTGGACTATGAGAAGAGAGTTCGAAGAGCCTGAACCTGTTGCTATTTCGCTTATGGAGCGAGAAAACTTAGCGAGACTCGCAAAGGAATCGATGAATTTGATTTAATTTGGTTGAGAAATTCGATTCGAAAAGCAATTAATTGTGTGTTGTTTTAATTAATCGAAATACAATGGAACAGACTAAAGTCAAGATCGTTATGCCCCCGGATAGTACTTACATATACGCAGTCGTCCGAGGAAGTTTGCACGCAAAGGATTGTTCCGTGTTTGGACTGACCGTCGATGAAAACACTGCTCTATTAGAGCGCTATCAAGGCAACTGCGATCAGAGAATGCTCTTGTCGAACGGCATACATATAGAAGCCCACGTGGTCAAGATCATAAACGGCTTGGCCGAACTCGGCTATCGAGTGGTCGCGTCTTGCGGAGAGAACGAAACTTCGTGGACTCTGCAGAGAGAGATCTAAAATTATTTTTATTCTTCGATGTTATAAATATGGATTGTCATAAGGATCACGTGTGTGAATGTTCTTCTGCATCTTGTACGCAAACAATCGATGAAATGGAATTCGAACGAGGAATTTGGTATGCTGGTTAGTATCAAAAAATTTACGAAAATGCTTTCATTAGGAATTTCGACTTCTTTGATATCAAATTCACTTTTATTGACAGCTCAAGGCGGAGATATGGACAGAGTGAAGAAATTGGTTGTACATGGAGTCGACAAACTTGATCAAGCTGGTTATACCGCGTTACATTATGCTGCTCGTTCGGGACACGTAGAAGTTTGCAAACTGTTGCTCTCTTCGGGAGCTTCAGTCAATAAACAGACTCGTTCAGGATTAGCCACTCCTTTACACCGTGCTGCCACTTCAGGTGATTAATCATTTATTATATTCTATACCATAGATTTTTATGGATGTACAATAGTTTGAGATTTTTTATGTATAGTTAAAACAACTTTACATTACGTATTTAATCAGATTCTGACAAATTATTTTTAATTTTAAATCATAACTTTGATTGGTTTATTGATCTTCGCCTTTTAGAATAAAAAAATTAGAAGAATAATTTTCCTACTCATTTAATTATATATCTATATAGTAATTAGATAATTAAGTAATAGTGTCGATATTGCTAAAATTTTGATAAATACACGATTTTGAATGTGTTAGTGCATCTCCTACCTGGGCTGATTGAATTAAAAATGATTTGCTATAAAAATCTTCTGTAACTCGATACTTAAATTCTGAAACAACTTTTTTTTTTATATTTACAAGTCATACTGAACCCATCGCAATAAATAATTATATTTCATTTCAGGCAAATTTGAAATAGTCAAATTATTAATTGAAAACGGCGCCGATTTAAAGTTACAAGACTCTGATGGCCAAACTCCACTTCATCGAGCCGCTGCGGGAAGACATTTCAAAATAGTTAAGCTTATCTTATCATCCGACGGGACGTCTTTATCTGTTAGAGATAACCGAGGACGTTTACCTAGAGATTTGGCTATGGTTTCCTCGTCCGACGATATCTTTTTACAACTGTTTAATTAGTTTATAAGAGGCACTCCCCTGAACAATGTTTAAAAATTATTTTTATAACTTTTCTAACTATGACCAACTATTTTATGAAGTTAAATTTTTGCTCATCCTTTTAACATTATCTAGGTTAAGTTGTTTGAAAACGTCGAATATGTTTGATCTTATGAATTTGTAATCGTTTATATATTTAATTAATTGCTTACAATCATTGATGTATTTTTAGATCCTTCACATACGAAATTTAACCAAATGTGTGCGAGTGAAGTGAATCGAGTTTCTTACGTAGGTTTTTCGCAATCATAGGATGTGTTATTTTAATTATAAACAAGGAACACTTGTTATTTTTCTAAAAAATAAATCAAACATTAGGATAACGTCTATATTTTGTGCATATATTTATGAAAGTATTATAATAATATATCACCACATTTATTTTAAACATATAATATACAAGAAGTTCATTAATGCTATTTAATTTATTTATATTTTGCTATAATGTGAACAAATATATAAAATCGCAGCTTTTAATTTCGTTTTGCTAAGATGATGTGATTTTGTTAGCTTTGTTACATTTCTACGTTACCTCTGCCATTATCTATGGCGATTGATTAAAAGATATATTTTTATTTAACAATAATACATAAATCTGTGACTAGATGATAATCTATTGTTTTATTTATATTTGTGCAATTTAAATGCCTGCATGCTATATTATGTAGAATATTATAATATATTAAAATGAATATATTTTTTTTGCAACATTGATTATAATCGTATTGTAAAGTAGTTAATATTTCACAAGATTAAAAAATATGTATGAATAAATTGTTTGGTTTCATTTTACGAACTGTGATATACAATAAGCTCATATTAATTAAATAAGATATATATGCAAATTTGCATTGAAAATGTAATAAATATATGGATTACAGTCTTATCTTTAGTTAATAGATTCATGTTTTAGTTCTCGGAACTATTTTTTTTAATAACATTGAAAAGAATTATAAAAAGTCTACTCATTGGTACCAACCGTACAATTAGAAACGTCCTATTTCTATGTTTTATTTTAAAAAATAGGATCATTCTCGTGGTATATTATAATAGAAAGTCTGAACACATCTCACAAATTTAACTATGAATATGTAGCAGTTCATTCTTCATTTTCGAACATCAAAAATTTTTTCAAAAGATTCGGCAACGGTAGCTCTTGGATAGACTTGTAGAGGCTTCTCGAAGGCAGCTTGTTTCTCAAGACCAGTCGCGCCAGATGAGTCAGTGGTCTCGGACCTTTCATCCAATTCTTGGGGGGGTGTGCTCCGGCCAACACCAGCATGTGAGCCACGGAATTACTCTGCTGGGCGATCGCAAGTGACAAGTTGTCAATCACGCAGTGATGCAGCGAGCAAAGGTTCACATCAGCTCCATGTTTTATAAGTAGTTTCGCAATGCTGTCCCTGATAAGAAAAAAATAATATTTAAATCTGTATATTGGCTCTTAAGTTCTATAACTAAGATCTGGATAACTTTTTTTCACAGGCAAATCCAAACAGATCCAAAACAATTGAGTAGACATGTGTGAATTTCGTTAAAATTTATTTTAATGAAATTCTCCAGAAAAAGACCGCCAATCGTAAATTAAGATTTAATGGTCCCCGCATCACAGATCTGAGCTCTTTAAACAATTTAACGCATATCTTGCATAGTTATTTTTTAGGACCCCACCAGTGTATTATATTAAATTTCATACCCTCAAAACTTTGCTCAGCTGTACCTTAGGACCCTAATAAAATCTAGTCCAAGCCGGATATATGTACAAAAATTTGAATTATTTATAGATATATAAAACCAAACATTTCCAAAGTAATCCTATTTAAAAACACAAAAATATTTTTATGTATTGTACGATCAATGCATTTTTAGCTTTCGCCTGCATTTTCGTTTTGTATCATTTCCAGATCCTTTACTTCCAGAGGCGGATGAATCCATTTAAATCTATAACAACCTTTCTTATATGTTGATCAAAGTTATCTTGTTTCTCCCACTAGGTTGATTTTATTTATTTTGCTGTATTCTACGGCGGTAATAAGGTATATTTAAAAATCTTTGAGTATTATTTTTGTACTATTTAGAAAAGGATTTTACCATTTTCATCAGCACATAACAAAATCGAAATTGTCGGTACTTGGAGTTCTGGGAGAAGCACCCTCATACCATTCTTCTTGAAAGTACTTCAGGAATATGGGTTCTTGCTTCCACTTCTTTACGAAAAGCTTGTAAGCTATTGAAAATGTGTTTTCTATAGCTTAGCATTTATCGCAAAATACAATTTACACGCAAGCTGATTACTTTAATTCATTGAAAAAAATCAACTTTAATTATTAATATTATTATTGTTTGAAATAAACGCTCTCATCCAATTTCGTTAAACATTATACATTATTTTAAAACTATTCCAGAAATTTTATAAGCGGTTACCCATCCAAGTACTGCTTAACTTCGGTCATTCGCTGCACTAACGAAACGCTAATGCGCAGTTTATATATTTTAATGCTCACTACAAATAAAATGTTGTTCAATCTATGCATTTAATTAATGCTCGTTTCTTATTATTGTAATGCATAAACAATTAATTTAATGGAATAAAGTATTTATTTAAATGCTAAATCTCTTAAAAAAATAATAGCACCCAATTTTTTTACCTGAGTTTTGAGCCTCTGGAATTTCAGATATCGATTTTAATCAATATGATATAAGTAACATCTGTGACTAGAGGGCTAAATAAATACGTTACGGTAAATACACAGTTTAACGTGTTTTTGTTCTATGAAGTTGAAATGCATAATTTGTACACTTGGCATTCAATGTGTTAATCTAAAAATAGTCACTCCACCGCAGCTCCAATCTTACTATTTTCCTGCCTGGAGCAAATTCTCTTTAGGTCTATGCAAAATTAAAACTCATTCTAAAAAACCTGTTTTTAAGGCATAATTCGGGTTTACCTTTCTAAAATTATAGCTCTGAATAATGGGGTATCTCCTTCCGTGAAACACATGGCGTTTAAATTTACTTTATGCTCTTGTAAGCACTTAAACAACTCTTGAAACGAGGAAAAGTCATCAGAGCTTCCTACGGCAACGTGCAAGGCAGTCGATCCTGTTAAACTATTCGGATAGTCCACCGATGCTCCTAATTAAACAAATGTATAACATTAAACATTTCCTTTCATTTGTATATACCAAAAAAACTTTAATTACCATGGTCGAGTAGTATACGTGCTATGTCAGTATAGCCACCAGTAGCTGCTACTAAGAGCGGAGTATCTCCTTCTTCATTCCTTAAATTAATACTAGAACCATGTTCTGCCAATAATTTTACAATTTCTACCTGCCTATGCATTACGGCATAATGCAAAAGATATTGGTGCGGAGGAATCCTTGCGCCCGCTTTCAGCAACGCCGCTACAATTTCGATAATCTCTTGCCATATTGCTTCGCACAATGGAGTTGTCCCTGATTTTATACGATTTAATATAAGCATCGTCAAATAATCTGTAATAATAAATAAATATATACCTCGAACATTTTCTACGTTAATATTAGACCCTAATTCTAATAATTTGAGCGCAGCTTCTGTTTGTCTTTCTTCTATCGCTAAATGGAGAGGAGTTCTCTCATCTCCGTCTCTCACTTCTAACAATGCTCCCGCAGAAACCAGTAAATCAATCTAAAATACACATATTATTAATAAGTATGCTTTTATGTGTAAATGAAATCATCGTACAATTTGAGGATGTCCATAAGCTGCTGCGATATGTAAAGCAGTGTTGTGGTCCGCATTTGACGTATATCTATTAGGATTTGCCGTAGCTTCGAGCAACACCTTCACGGCGCTTTCTTGCCCGAATTTAACGGCCAAATGAAGAGGAGTCATTCCTTCGGTATCGCTTGCGTCTATTTTACAATCTAAAATACGAAAATAATCACATATTCCTTTTATATATTTATTGTAAATCTTCCGTTGCAACATTACATGCATTAGACCAATAAGTTACAATGAGCAAAAACATTAAAAAACTACCAAGTTGTACCACACCAGACTTAAATTAATAGATATCATTATGCATGACCTAGTTCGATTTTATTTTAATTATTCATCAGTGAAATCAGGAAAACGTAATCTATAGTGATTGATCGTAAGTAAAATTACTAATTCCGATCTCCAGATACAATATAAATTGAAAAACAGTCCATATGGATATTAGTCGCCGACTTATACTACTAGTCTAAATATATGTATTTATTATTATTAACCTGTTTGCAATAATAGACGCAAAACTCCTGCGTGACCCTGTTCAGCCGCATAATGAGCAGCTCCTCTCTGTTTAATATCTACATGATTGATGATTCCCTTCAAAGCGTTGTTTGAACTTTCCACGACTCCATCTGTTTGCTCTAACATTTGAGCATAATACCTGTGAGCATTCAATGCATATTTTAAGACATTCAAAATAACTAATACTTTTAAACATACGTATACAATGATGTCCATGTATCGTCTTCAACAGAAGACTCTTCCACTACTTCTTCGTCCCATTCTAAACCATCATTGGCATTAGTTGATGATAATTCAGTAGTGACATCCACAGGAGAGTTGTCTTCGTGTATGAACACGTAGTATCCTTGATTTTGGTTTGTATAATTGATTGGAAAAGGTTGCATGTATGCCGATTTTTCAAAGCAAACAATTCATAATTAGACTATATCAAATGCCATTTTAATCATAATCTTCGCTGCTTTAGCTCTGTACACTCTTCAAATTATGAACTGGAAAAAGCAATTGACATATCCTATTGTGTTGTAAATAAATTAATATATAAGATGCCGCTTGTTCAGATTAGGGTAAATAATACAAAGAAGCGAATTAAAATATAATCACAATTATAATTTGCAGCTTATATATCAACCGCATCGACGCTTTAAATGATAAAAGACAAAGCTCGCTAAAGTCGCCATGGTGTCACCATGACAGTTCTGATCTTAAGCTCAAGCATTTCGACCATAAATATTTTTGTAATATAACTACTTATAATTAATTTATGTTTTACAATTTTAAACAACAAACTACTTGTTTGGGTACTTTTTGTACCAAACCAATAATTTCAAGAATAAAAACACAGAAGGAGAAGATTAAAGAGAGAGTGAATAATTAAAAAAAAAAGTGCAATAATTTAAAAACCTGTTAGTAAGGTAAAAGAGCAATGAGATGATATGAAGCACTGCGTATACGAAGGGCGAACTCAATAAATGCTGATTTTTAGAAAATCGCATTTTAGAATTTTTTGCTCTGGGATGTCTCAATATTTGTAATAAATGTTATCTATAACCAGGGCCGTTTTATTTGAGATTTTCACTCAAAATTCGTCTTGGAAAATTTTGTCTGAGTAGGCTAAAAAAGACCGATTGTCACGAGAGCTAAAAAAGTCTTCAAGGGAATTTTACTTCAAAAACTGTCTCGAAATTTTTGTTTGAGGAGGTCTAACTGCTGCGGGAGATTAAAAAAATATCTTTTCGGAAATTTTCGCTCAAGAAGAACAAATAATAAAGTAAAGATAAAGGAGTGCAACATTTTTGAAGAGGACACTCCTCATCAAAGGAGAGCATCTGGTCACCTTACCTTATATATATTATCAAACGGCACCCCCATTCGGTGTAATTGGCGCCCCTTTTGGAGCTAGTGCCCCAGGCGACTTTCCATACAGCCCGCCCCTCGGGCCTGCCATGTCTATAACATTCCAATGTGAGCAAAGACCAAAACTGTCAAGGAAAAAAGTGAGGAAAAACGGTAATAAAAAAAAACTTCTTTTTGCATTTAACTTTAAAAATATTATATAACTTTATTTTAAACTGAAAAATATTTCATTTATTTTTCGTAATCCATTTTGTCGTCTTTTACTTTCTCAGAGTCACCCTCGTTTAGCGTGTAGCCAGTTCCAGGTTGATTTTCCAGAATGGTTGTGAATTATGTTGACTATGGTATTGGAACGTTCAGCAGTAGATCTCAAATATCCTTCAATTTTGCAAATGGGGACAGGCACAGAGAACTTATAAAACTTCGATGGGTCAAAAGTTGGCTTTTCCTTTTTAAAGTTTCACTGCAGTTTTTAGAGTTGAAGGGAGATAGGGTGTTGAGTTCGCTCTTCGTATCCGAAGTTCTATAGCTCTTAGAAAATAGGAGAGCTAATATCAGCCCAATTTTATAATATTTAAATAGAAAGGATAAACTCAACAAAAAATATCTACCATTATTCATTAATGTCTGACAAACCAAGATAAGCGAAAAAAAATTTCGCCCAACGTTGAGTTCGGCCTTTGTATCCGCAACGCCTCATTTTATAATAACGAAGCTATGTGTCATATAAAGTAGCTATGTGTCACTTGGTCGCATTAAAAAATCATACAATATCAGATAAATATGTAAAAAAAACAACGATATAGATAAATATGTAAAAAACTGTATTGTGACATTGACACGTTGACGGAATAACAAGTTCCTAAATTCATTTACCGTTTCGGGCATCATGAAGTCAACAACGATCGTTGTTTATATTTACTTGATGTTATAACACATACATATATCGTTGTTTAACATCAACATTTAAAGCTTTTAAAGTTGAAAATATTTTAACAGTTAAAAAAATAATTTTCCAAAATCATTTGATGCTTACAGTAAAGCGGCCACAGACGTCCCTGCTCCTAGTCGTAAATTAATGGTAGGCGAAAACTACTTTAATGTTTAAAAATGAAATAACTTTTTCGGTGTATAACACCGATTATAGTATTTTTATTTGAAACTGAAAAAGCCCTTAACAAAATGTATTTTTTTAATGTTACTATGGACATAATAATTTAAGTTATTCTTAAAAACCAGTGATATTGCACTGGGTTTTCTTAAAATAAATGTCTGACGGCAATATTATGAAGTGTAAAACCCCGCTCACTTCATATTCACAAATTATTGATAAAAAAAATAATTTCCAGAAATTCTAATTTCATTGGCCTGTTTGCCAGTAAACCTTAAATTTATAAACCACATAAATTACTTTTAACAACGAAAGAGAGGTCTTGAAGACGACAATAGATTTGTAATCAACAATGAATTGAGAGGTCTTGCATACCGACAAATGGGTTAGGCGTCAATAATGGATATATAAATCGTGCAGAGCACCCAGTATTGCACAATAACCATAATTCACTGGGCGAATGATTGCCACTCGACAGCGAAAACTCTCGGACTCGCAATATCACTTTGTCGACTGATACATACATCTACATATATATAGTAAATATATGATAATATTCATTTCTAGATTTTACCGCAAAGTCACATCACTCAGTGCTAATCCCAAAGTATTATATCTAAAATATGATTTAATTTTTTTTAATGGTAATGAAGTACTTTTAACTTTGAAAATAAAAAAGTGACGTTTAGCCCGTTCATACAAATGTCACTTTTTTATTCAAAAAAAAAAACAAAAACACTAAAACAAATACATGCAGTCATCAGCATTTTTAATAATCGTGAAGACAATACAAAGGTATTTTATTTTTTATTAGCTTCACAATTGTGCATTTCACGTACCTATTTGTAACATAAATAACAATGTAAACGTCTGAATTATTATCTATTATCTATTTTTATGGTACGTACTTATTTTATACAATAAAAACGTAAAGTACTTACTAGTAGGCGAAAGTACACCTGTTCTCTCAGTTGATAAGAAGACTTCGTCGAATGCGCGCGGCTTCAACATATATTTTTACTGTTCGATATCAACACTTGCTATAAACTAAATGGAAATGTCCACGTAATCGTGAAATTGTTCCAAATGCGTTAATTTAGCAAATGTGAAGTGTTAATGTGTGAGTGTTTAAACAAATAGATTTCAAGATTTGTAAGTATAAATATTAATATTCATTAACTATGATCGTAATTTCTTTTTATGTTATGATGTTTTTCTTTGGAAGAAGTAACAAAACACTCAACATAAAGATGACCAAACAAATATATTTAATCGAATAGATCAGTAACTCACAATAAACTTTTCAAAAGTTAAAAAGCTCATAATACAATACGGTTCCAAATTGAATTAAAAACGCATTCATCTCCATTAAGTTTGATGTGAGTTTATTTAGCGACCGGCGTTTATACGATTTTTTCAAGGCCTTCAAACGTTGTAAAATTCTTAAATAATACATCAAAGATTGTATTCGAAGCTCGCAGTAATTGAACAGGCTAATAATTTTCGTGCCTAAAAAACGAGAGGCAAAAACACAAAAACCACTAACGAGAGCGCACATATGACGTGAAATTTAATTGCTTCGTTTTATGTCTCTTGTTAACCTTAAGCGAATTTTTATGTTTAAATAAATCGCACAAATGTGTTACTTTCACTATCCTACAACCGTACGGGAATGGTTTCATTAATAGAGCGAGCAATAAAAATAAATTAAAGCTAACTTTATACTCCCACGCGACTGAAATATGTGATGTATGAATGCATATAAATAAATTTCGATTTTTATATATTCTCAGTAATGTGTTATTAAAATAGATGCGATAACATTTGATTAAAAATGATATACAATGTTAATGATTGTTTGATATGTTTTTGATATTTACTGTTAGATATACTTGATATTTACCACATATACTTGATATTTAACATATTATAATATATTAAATATCAAGTAGTGAATAAACATTTTTCAATTCAAGCTGACATATTGCGCCAGAGTCACGCGTTCGCTAGTTTATAAAACCGTGTGTAGATAATATAATATTACTTCTAATATTGAAATAAAATAACAAATGGTATTTTATAAAACCACCGAGATAACAATTAGTGTCTTATTAATCTGATTATTTTGAAGTTTAAAGGCCATCTATCATTTTTATTTTTTTCCACAAAATAATTGCTATAAATTTATTTCTACACATATTATAAATCACTCAACCTCCAGTGTTAAACATCAATGCCTTTACACTTTGGCGTTTGCGCGACCTGAATTATTAATTTATGTCTCGTATACGACTATATACACAAACTCAATCGAAACGAAATCAGTTATCTTGTAGCCTAAAATAAATTCAGTAAAATAAATCACTATACACATTTTTACCGTGTCAATGTTTAATTTATTATTTGATTTAAATATCATATATAAAATAAATCATGAAACTGGGTTATAGAAGGGATTATTTCAATCTGAATAATAAAAATAATGGTTAATCTTATAAAAATTCTCCACACGAAGCAATTAATTATTATTCTTAAAACATTTGGATTCTACATTATCGCTAAGGATCAAGTTAAGTATCTGAGTGAGTCAATATTTCGCTTAAATGTGAAGCATTTTGGTAAACATTGTTCAGATTAAGTACCCAGAAGCAAATGTTGGTAATACGAGTGTGTCATTTCTATTAAATTAATAAAAATATATAATTTAATAATAATAAAAACATATATTACAGTACAATTTTACAATTTATGCAATTATCAGTATATATATAATATATACGTTCGCAATCTTGAAGATCGTGTTAAACTCTTGAGTTTCATGTGATTACTTAATTGGTAATGGTTGAACAGTCGAAGTGAAAAGTCGCTTCTTTTTCTAGTTTTTAATTGTCGTCTCAACGTAGCTTCGCTTTGTGCGAGTGAGACTGCACTCTTGTTTATTCCAAGTCGGAAGCGAAGTGAAAGTTCTAAGTTCAATTCTGACAGAAGCTACGAATGTGTTCTGACTTATATACCCTTCGAAATAGATTATTTGTTATTGTATTATATAAAAATATCCAGCTTTAATTTTACAAGTTAAAACTGCGTTGAAAGAATATCTTTGTTTTACTCAACACAAAAGCAAAAAGCACGCAACATTATATTTTATTTAAAAAATATCTAACGGTCAAAGTATACTTTACCTATTCATGATGATAAATGAAATTATGTGTTTGCTCATATATACGTATGTATTTAATTTATTATACGGTAAATAATAATAACATAAATTAAACATTTTTTTTCATTATACTTAATAAATAAGAGACCACAACAATAGTATTATATTTAATGTTGTCCGTTTGTATTATAGCCATGTAAATATATACACAATAAGAACAACCTTCGACTAAACGTACATATGCATAATGCACAACGTATGAAAATAACGTACATATTGATCGAATATGATATGGTCTTTGAACGTGTCAAATTGTTGCTTCAAATCACGTACGGGACAATTTATTAATTTTCAATAGAAGTAAGATTATTAGACATGACATGACAGCACCAGCTACGACTATGGTCATCACTACTAATCCATTTTTGGGCATAGTGGAATCATTTTCTTGCATATATTGCGGTAGAACCACTTTGAAGGATATTTCAGCAGTAGAATTGGCCATCTGATCGGCAGTGGTACTTCTTTTGCTTCTGCTATTCTGGAAGTCTGGATTACAAGATGCAACCATACAGTCTTTGGCTTCCAGACAAGCTACCATCCTGACGCTTAGTCTCATTTCTTCGCCACTGTGCATTCCATCAAACAAAGCTGCCCTAGAACATAAAAAATCTAATATTACATAGAACTGCGTTAATGGCTTTGCTTTTCAAGTCATGGATTAGTTTGTTACATTTTTTTTAAGATTAATGTGTTATGTAGAGGCATTCTAAGCACGCTGCCTTCTAATTTCACTGTGATATGATTTATGTAAGTAAGAGAGAGTTTTAATTGTGGGCCCTTGTGTGACCCAGTTTTCGGAGCTGATCGGCTTTCTTAAATTTGAGATAATTATGTCAAATTAAATTTTTGTATATAGATTAAGTCACGATAAACATTTTAATACCAAGTGTCCTATAACACTAAATCAGAAAAAAATACCTCTAGAAGCAATGTTAAATATGGTGCATTGAACTAAGAGTATAAGTAATATATGTAATTAGTTTTTCATGCCTTTAAAGTAAAACCTTGGGTTTAGTATGTATTTATTTTGATATCAATTTTAAAATTTTGATTTATACTCTTCATTCTGTGCATTTGTCGTATTTCTTATTACTTTTAATAAAACAATACGGAATTTTTAAACAATCAAAAATTATCTAAGTTACTAATTTAATTGTACTTATTTTTATAAAACGAGATAACAATTAGTGGAGTTATAGAAGCCACCAAATTTCATATATTATAATATAAGTCTGATTTTGATATATAGTTATAACTTTACTTTGGAAACATTTTACACATATAATTATTAATTTAATTAAATTTTTGCTACATAAATTTACAAGTTTTAAATGTGTTTCAAAGGTTACATTAAATATTAATCTTGCTGTAAATTATGTAAAATCTTCGTGGCGTGAAACTTTGGTGGTTTCGTTGCTTACATGGACTAATTTTATGAGACCGATTTTTCTTAAATATTAGATGAGTAGTAGATATTCTCAATTAAAAATCCATAAAAGTATATTATTATACAAAGTATATTTGATTGTGGATAGCGCTAAGAGTGACTTTAACCCATTGGATGCTAAACAACGATATATCGTTGTTCGTAATTATGTAAACTAATTATTAACAAATATTGCATCTTGACGTCACGATAGTCGAAAAAGTAAATTAATTGGTTAACTTTTTACTCCCTTAGTATGATGGAGGCATAAAACAGTTTTTAAATATATTTAATTATAGTAATGTATAGTAAGAACCGATAAATATATGAAAAAGAGGAATTTTTAAAAACTCTATAGCATCAAAAGGGTTAATATGTCAATTACGTATCATATTGATACATTTTTATGTTTGTGAGAAATAATCATTAATTTTTGTCATTAAAATAGCTTGATATTGAATATTTAGTTTAAATTTCAAATTAATTGAAATTTAAACTTATTTTTGGTTTTAAATTACTACTTTTCTTACTTAACACAGTGGTCGGCAAACTTATTAGCCAAAGAGCCAAATATGTACATTACAACGATTAAAAAAAAATTGAGAGCCAAATCTATTTATTAATTTAGCAAACCTTTATTATACTTTTCCAAATCAACACAAAGACGTTCGAATTTAGAGCTCCATATTTTCTTGTTTTTTTAAATCTGGTGCGAATGCCCGTGGATATTTGTGCCAGAGCCGCACTTAAGGGACCAAAGAGCCGCATGCGGCTCCGGAGCCGCACTTTGCCGACCTCTGACTTAACACATACGATGATAGTATACCGCCGCAAATAATTTAAAGAGCAGGTCACCCGTAGTGAACAAAAGTTTGGCTACCCCTGAGCTTGACTCTTCGACGTACTCTTGATTGTACTATACCAGGAGTCGCAAACACTTAAAAAAATGTTTAAAAAATGTATGATAATTTTTTTTAAATGTTGAAAATTTCCAAAGCAATGTTTTTAATATTTTTTTTTATATTAACCAATTTGATATCGCTACCCTAACCTTCTATAAAATGTTAAGATAAGAGATTTATAACATATCTTTAATCAAACACGAAAAACAGACATTGGATGTACACATGTAGTACCAGTATCACTCAAGCATTAAACAATGATAAGCATCACTGTGATAAGATAAGCCCAGCTGAATCTGGAACGGAGCAGGAATACAACATAAAGCGATCGGGTTCAGCGCACTGGTGACCTCACCGTTCGATCTTGAAATTAAACTTGGTCGAACAAAAGCCAGGGGTAGCCTTGAGTCTCGAGCCTTCAAAGTCTCCACACCTCGGACCAACACGTGAGGACACAATAAGAAGAACCGGTAACTTATCGACCGATTGTTTGCCTTTAAGCACTTGCTCTTGTGCTTACTACGTGTTATGTGTGTGTTTGCATAAAGCACCGTTTTTATCGATGGATTTTTAAAAGCCTGCGCTCAAGAAACGAACAATGGTCAGTGTTGGTCCGAGAATGGAGAATGGTGATTGTACGATCCGATAGGCGAATGTTGCAATTTTATACAACGGAATTCTTGCTGGCGCAGCATCTTGTTTCTTTAGCATTGCAAAGGATTTTATAAATGCAATTTTATTTTTTAATATAGTAGTAAGTGTGATATGCATATGTATGTCTGAACAACATTATTTAATGATGGATAAAAGCAGGAAGCTAAAGGTGCAGTATATAAATAGGAAATATAAGACCTTAAGAGGGCTTTTCCTGTTCTTCTTTGATTGTTCATGGTAAACGCTATAGCATTTTACAGACATTGTATCACAAGAAACTGAACTTTGAAATGCATAAAGCATATTATGAAATAATAAATGTATGCCATTTTTTAAAGGATATGAGGGAAGAGACTGCTTAAAATAGTAAATAAAATGAAAACAATTATATTGAAAAATAATTATAAATTTATATAAACCGCTGAAAATTAAAATTATATATCAGTGAGTAGCTTGAATGGCATTTCTTAGTTATGAAAAATAAACTGTTTGAGTTGAGGTTAATTTTATTTGTGAAGAACTATTATTTTAGGGACATAGATCTGAAGCGCTGACTATGATTTCTAGTGATGAAAGTGATTTCGATCCAGTTCGTATATCATGCCGAAAACTGTCATATAGCGACGATAATTCTAAAGAAAAAATGATTAACTTTTTTTATAAAAATATGAATAAGATTATTAATTTTTCTGAAATTTAATAATTTTTTAGCCAATTTTCGGTATATTTTAACTCATTGATTTAGTTTTATGCGGTTTTAAAAGACTTTTTTATGCGATTTTTTTAATTCCTGTAGAACGTATCCAAAGATGCATAAAAATAAACCTGAGTATACATACGTTTGAGAGACATTGGTTTGTTATAGCGTAAATATGCGTACCCAAAAATATACTAATAAAGAATAATCAGTTAATAATACGCTCAAATATCTTACTTTAAGATAGCGACCATTTAAAGAAAACGTAACTTCGTAAAAAATTCTATGAAAGTAAGGATTTTAAAAAGGTTTTTTATTTTTAATGTCATTTATACGGGATATATTGATTTTTGAGGAAACAATACTTTCCGTAGTTTTAATCTTTTACCATGAAATATTTCGGCCAAATTTGTTAGATTTTTAAATAACCGTCATTTTGTTTCAAAATGACGGTTATTTAAAAATTGAAAAATCGTAATCGTAACAAAAGAAAATTGTTTAATATTTGAAATTATAATTATATTTAAAAATTAAAAATATTTTTTTTTGGGATATAACGGTTTGAAGGAATAAAATAGACATGATACGCCATCTTGCTTCAAAATGGAGGCCACTAAAAAAAATAAAAAAATCGTTACTTAGTTAAACTTAGTTAAAAAAAACGATTAAAAATTTTATTGTTGAAAAGTAAGCAATGAGTCAATGCTGTAGACCATGGTTTCCCAAACTATGTTCCGCGGATCCAAAATAGGTGTTCCGCGGAGCCTAAATAGATATTTCACAAAAATTTAGAGTAGATTAAAAAAATTGTTAGTCTTGCTAATACATAAAAATTGTTCATAAATCTGATAAAAAATCCTGAAAATATGTGTTAAATATTCAACCTTGATGTGTATAAAATCTGGAGGGAAAAGTTTCATAAGTCGGTGTTGTTTTTTTTAACTTTAAAATTTGATCCTATTTAAACAATATTTTTATTGTTAATTAATCACAAGATATTAGTGCTTGTTATACAAATTTTATTTATGTGACTAGATATGCTACTAGCAGTCACTGTATTTTGCATAGGCATGCACTGTTGAATAAAAAAATTTCCACAAATTTAAAAAATGTTATGAAGTAGCCGTGGAAATGATAAACTATGTAAAATCTAGACCACTTCAATCCAGATTATTTAAAATTTTGTGCGATGAAATGGGTAGTGAACATGAAGCACTTTTATTACATACTGAAGTGAGATGGCTACCCAGAGGAAAAGTACTGTCATAAAGGAGCAAAAATAATGTTCTAATTCACTTATTGTAATATTTTATTATTTTCATTTGTTGTCTCTAATAAATATTTGAATTAATTATTTACAGTCGAAACAACGTCTAGCGTTCGGCCTCCGTTCACAAATCCCACTCTGATTCTCCTTTTTACCAGTGGGTCGGACCTATTTATACAGTTACATAAAAATTGAGAAATATCCTACGATAACATAAACAATAATATAATAATATATATAAAAGGATATTTAAGTGATAACATTATCTGTATATTTATAACACCTCCCCCGTTAAGAGTAAACATACGAGTGGCGTTTTGTTTACGAAAAATATAATACATATTAACAATTATTATCACTGGTCAATCTATGCCACAATTCGAGTTATCCATTTGTCTGTTGTAATGTACAAAATTTAGAATTGTAGGTGAATGTATGAGTTGTGTGTGTGTGGTAAGTTATTTTATTGTGAAAACATATATATATACACTGCAGCTGTCATTAGCCTACAGTTGTTTAAATATCTTGATAACGTATATTGAACGGACTACTTTTGAATGGTTCGTCTCGAGGTTTGAATACTCGGACTACTTGGAATGGTTCATCTCGAAGTTTGATAACTCGGACTACTTCAAATTTATACATGAAATATATATATAGTAATAAAAAGAGAATATCATCCTTAGCTTCGTAGGTTCTGAATGAATTTGAATCGTTAATGAGCTATTTTTACTCTATCCGTATGGACTTTAATTATTTTGTTTTTTATTTTAATTGTAATATTTAATGGGTTGTTTACTTTTACAACTTCGTATGGTCCATTAAAATTGGGTGATAACTTTTTTGATCTATTTAATCTTGTTGCGTTATTGGTTAGATATACTTGATCGCCTACTTTAAATGTTCGTAACCTTTTGTCAATGTTAAAATTTTCTTTCGTTTTTGCCTTTGCTTTAATTAAATTTTCTCTAGCCATTTCTCGCGATTTACATAATTTTAATTTTAAATTATCGGCGAAGGAATCATAAGTATATTTAAATTCAATTTTGGTTAAGGTTGACGGCAAGTTTGGTGAATTACCAAAGATTAATTCGAATGGTGTGAACTTCGTTGCAGTGTGTGGAGTAGTATTATAACTGAATATAGCGAAGGGAATCCAAAGATCCCAATCTGTTTGTTCTGGAGAAATATAATGCTTGAGATAGTCCTTGAGGGTACTATGACTTCTCTCTAAAGCTCCATTGGATTCTGGGTGATATGCTGAAGTTTGGATTTGCCGTATTTTAAATAATTTTGAGACTTCTTTTAGAATATTGGAAGTAAATTCTTTACCTTGGTCGGTAAGAATTGAATTTGGAACGCCGTATTGGCATATGAAATTGCTAGTAAATGTCCTTGCGATTGTTTCGGCTTCATGATTTGGTATTGGATATGCTTGTGTATACTTTGTCAAATCGTCTTGTAGTGTTAGGATATATTTATTGCCATCCTCGGTTAGGGGTAATGGTCCTACTATGTCTAATGCGATTTTTTCAAATGCACATTCGCTAGTTGTGGTTATTTCAATGGGTTGCTTAATCTTTTGACGGTATACTTTGTTTGACTGACAAGATTCGCATTGTTTCACATAATTTGCGATGTCTTTGTGCATATTTTGCCATTTAAATTTAAACTTTATTTTATTTAGCATCATATTATAACCTGCATGTCCTCCTATAATAGAGTCATGATATTCTTTTAAGATTTCATGGATTTGATTATGTTTGGGTACAATTATTTTATTTTTGTCATTGGGAATACTGATTTCTTTATCTCTGTTGGGTATCTGGTTATCTTTTGTTATATTAAGAAATACTAATTTGTTAGCTATCGGATCTATTTTTATTCGTGATAATGCATCAGAATTGCAATTTTGTTTTCCTTTTTTATATGAAATAGTATAATCAAATTCTTCAAGTTTGAGACGCCATCTTACAAGTCGTGAACTTGGATCTTTGCAGTTCATTAACCAGACTAATGGGCGATGATCCGTAATTATTTGGAAAGTTCGTCCGTATAGATATGGACGAAAATGTTGACATGCCCATACTATTGCGAGTAATTCCTTTTCAGTCGTGGAATAGTTTATTTCTGCTTTGTTGAGTGTGCGAGAAGCATAAGCTATCGGAAGATCTTTGGTTAGGGTTCCTTGAGATAGGATTGCCCCTATAGCAGAATTTGAAGCGTCAGTTGTCAGGGTGAAAGGAATTGTAAAGTCGGGATATTGCAATATAGGTTCGTTAATTAATGCGTTTTTAAGTGTCTCAAAAGCGTCTTCTTGTTCGTTTGTCCATTTAAATAATACGTCCTTTTTTAATAAGATAGTTAGTTTTTGTGAGACTTTAGAAAAGTTGAGAATAAATTTTCGATAGTATCCTACTAATCCTAGGAATGATTTGATATCTTTAACGTTTTGCGGTTTAGGATAATTCTTTATACAAGATATTTTAGAAGGATCAGGCTTGACGCCGTTTTGAGTAATGACGTGTCCTAAATATGCTACCTCATGGCGCATAAACTCGCATTTATCTGCTTGTAGTTTTAAATTATGTTTATCTAGTCGTTTAAAGATTTCGCGAAGTTTGTTCGTATGGTCAGTTATAGAATTTGCGAAAATCACGATATCATCCAGATACACAAAACATTTAATGCCTTGCAATCCAGTTAGTACACTGTTCATTAATCGTTGAAAAGTCGCTGGTGCGTTTTTTAATCCAAAAGGCATACGTGAAAATTGATAATGACCCGTTGGGGTTGAAAATGCCGTTTTATCTGAATCTTTGTCATTCATTGGAATTTGGTGAAATCCTGAAGCGAGATCTAGGGTTGTGAAGTATTTTGAATGTCCTAGCTGATCTAGTATTTCACTTATGTTGGGTAAGGGGAATGCGTCACCTACAGTTACGTTATTTAATTTGCGGTAGTCTATCACGATCCGCCATTTTTTAGTTCCAGAAGCATCCATTTTCTTGGGGACTACCCATAGTGGAGCTGACCATGGAGAAGATGAGGGTTTTATAATATTTTGGTCTAACATCTCTGTAATTTGTTTGTCAACTTCTTTTTTATGTACCTCGGGGTATCGGTATGACTTAGTGTAGATGGGGATTTGCGATGTTATCGGTATCTCGTGGGAAATCGTGTTTGTTTTGGATAATGGATCATCTTTTAAATGAAATACACGATTAAATTCAGAACATAGTGATATAATAGAATGGGATTCCTCTTTATTAAGATGTGCGACTCGAAGTTGTTGCACTACTCTATCGTTACGTGTTATATCTATTTTGTCACTTTTTTGAAAATAAAGGAAACTTTTAGTTTCGTCGAATGGTTCTAGAATTATGTTAGTATTTGTCAGCTTTACTTCTTTATCACTACAATTAAGTATTGTAGCATAAGCTTGGGATTTTTCATTTACAGAAGTAATGGCTCGCGACAAATAGACATCAGGGAGTAATTCTGTTTCAGGCAAGATTCCTGTTTTTATTTCCGGATTTAAGACATTTAATAAAACTATTGTTTCAGTTCTAGGGTTTAACGTAACTTGTTTATCAGAATAATGGTGTAGAATATTTAGTCTCTTATCTCTAACGAGTAGGTAATTATTTTCATAATCTATTATTGCCTTGTTTGATTTTAAGAAATCGTTTCCTAATATTCCGTCCAAGGGAATGTTTGTTTGATTAGGTGCGATAATATGAGCTTTATGACGAATTATATATTCATCGAAAGGGAAAGTCAGTTTGATAACTCCTAATGTTTTTGTTGGGTTATCAGAATTATCTATACCACGAAGGGTTACTTTTATTGATTCGTCGACTATATCTTCACTTTCTAATGAGTTTAATTTTACGATTGATATATCCGCTCCGGTATCGATAAGAAATTTAAGAGGTCTATCTGCTTGATAACAATCTAAAGTTACAAAAGCGGTTGTATTTTTCAATGTTAATATTCTGCCTTCAATGTTTTTTATATTCCGGGACACGGCAGCTGTCTCGGAATTCCTGGAGTTTAAATGATCGCGACTTTGATTAGATTGATTTTTACCGTATTTTTCATTGTTATATATTCTAATTCTACATTCGTCAATCGTGTGGTTATTCCTTTTACAATAACGACAGAATTTTGATGGATTTTTACTCGCGCTAAATTGGTTTATTTTTCGTTCCTCTTTGATATTTATGTTATTGTAGTTATTTTGGTATCTTGGAAATCGGTTATTATTATTTCGACATGTAGAAGCATTATGTCCGCGTCGTTTGCAAATGTTACATATTAAGGGTGAACTGATATGCATTTCTCTGAATGCGGTTAGAAACTTTTCTTCTTCTAATGCTGTATTAGAAGCTTCTGATAGAGTTTTAGGTTTCGTAAGTCTAACAGGAGTTGAGAGTTCCGGATTTAATCCGAATATGAAAGTATTTAAGGCATTATCCTCTATTTGTTTAATACGTCCGAATATTTCCTTTTTATCTGTAACTGATAGCCTTATCGATCCTATTAAATTGTTAGTACAGATTTCTACTTTTTGGATGAAATTTATGACTGGTTCTCCTGGTTTTTGTTTACAATTTCTAAGTTCGTATTCTAGTTGTGATGAATGTTTATTTTCTCCGAACGAGGAGATTAAAAACTCTTTAAATTCTTCGTAAGAATCATATTGAAAATTCGCTATGGAATATTTAGCTTTGCCTGTGACATTATGAATTATGTATTTTAGTAAAATTGGTTTTAGTTCTAAGGAACAGAGGTTTATCGCTGTGTCACAGTCGTAAATAAAAGGATAGAGATCTTTTTGACTTCCATCGTATGTAGGTACGAATTTCATAAGTGTATCGAGAGAGAGATTGATCGATCCATTTTTGGAGTTGTTAGTAACTATTGGAGATGTTGGAATAGACATTTTTGATTATGTGGTTATGTATGTGTGTTATGTGTAGTTTAATATGAGATCAGAATGTATCGGTATGTAAATAATTTGGACAACCCGAAAATATAGCAAAGATAGACTCACAGTACTACGACGTTCTTGAACATCTTGTCTGGTGTGATGAGATCTTGCTGGATTCAGGGGTAGAACTTCCTTCGTCGTTGCGTTCGCTCAATCAGGGAATCTTCCGTCTGCTGAGTCTGCTGCTGTCGCGGCTTTTGCTCGTGCGGAATGTAGTCTTCTGAGGGGCTGTGCTGGTATGAAGGTCTTCGTTTTCTGAGTCTGCTGCTGTCGCGGCTCTTGCTCGAACGAGGTTTCTTCTGGGAAGTTGTTGATTCTCTCTACGTATTTCGTTTGAAATCGAAGGTTGCTCGTCTCGGGAGTTTCCTTCACGCAGATGTCCGTATGGCTGCTTTACTCGTCTTTGTATGGAAATCGAAGGTTTTACGTCTTCTATCAACTTGGTGGTGGACCCACAGGCGATGTTGATTTTCAGTCGTTTGATCTTCTTTGAGATTTCTTGACTTGACGATTTAAGTGAATTTTTGTTCGGGTCCCGGTTGAAAGACTGGAAAGTCTAACTCCGTAGTTTCAGGAGCTGCACTTCTGTTGTTCCTTCTTCAGTTGGAGTGTCGGGATCCCATCCGCTGCCACCAATTTTATTTTTGTCATAAAGGAGCAAAAATAATGTTCTAATTCACTTATTGTAATATTTTATTATTTTCATTTGTTGTCTCTAATAAATATTTGAATTAATTATTTACAGTCGAAACAACGTCTAGCGTTCGGCCTCCGTTCACAAATCCCACTCTGATTCTCCTTTTTACCAGTGGGTCGGACCTATTTATACAGTTACATAAAAATTGAGAAATATCCTACGATAACATAAACAATAATATAATAATATATATAAAAGGATATTTAAGTGATAACATTATCTGTATATTTATAACAGTACTATTAAGACTTTATGAACTTCGAAATGAATTATTAGTCTTCTTGAAAGCACAAAATAATTTGCAACACCATTTTATAAATTTTTTAACAAATCCTTCCTGGTTGATACATCTGCATATCTGGCGGATACTTTTACAAAGTGAAATGATGTTAACTTATAATTACAAGAAAAAAGTATTACAATTTTTAATATGAGAGATAAAATTGAATCTTTTGATAAAAAATTACAATTTTAGATTTTATCGGCTGAAACTAATAATTTTTATTGTTTTCCTGTCTTGGATATGAATGTTTAAATTAATTGAATTTTCAAGTAGATAAAAAAGTTTCACAAGTATTTTTAGAACACCTATATTACTTGAAAATAACTCTTTCGGAATATATAAGGATGATTCCTGGGTTCGGAATCCATTTTCCGTGACAGTAAAACCAGTAGGCTTAAGGGATTATGAGAATTTAGTTAATGACTCTGATTTGAAACAAAAATATCAGCCATTAAATTATTTCTGGGCGAGTCTGATTGAAGAGTTCCCCAAGGTGTCAAAACAAGCTCTGGTTTGTTTACTTCCGTTTTTCGCGACGTATTTATGCGAAGTGGGATTTTTTAAGTATATTGCAACAAAAACAAAATACAGAAATAGACTCCACGCCACGGCAGATATGAAAATACAACTAACCAAAATTGTGCCTGATATAAAAAAAAATGTTATTTAAGAACCCAAAATCATCAGTCATTAGGAGTTTTATTTATTTGTATTTTTATGTTTATTAAATAAATTTAATAACATTTCTTTAATAACATGTTTTATTTTATTATGAATTACCCAGCCTAAAAAATAAGCTAAGTGTTCCGCCAAAATTTTCGGATTTGCCAAGTGTTCCGTCGCTGAAAAAGTTTGGGAAACCCTGCTGTAGACCATATAAATATATTTTATATAAGACTGTCTTTAAAAATCAGAAGCATATGAACACCATGTTCTGAAATTACTCTATGTAAATTAATATAAAGCTTTGTGAAAATTATGATTAAACATTTTTTGAACTTATATGTTATTTCAAATGAAACGTGTCACAAAAAGTTATAAATTAACAAAACTCTTTGATCGGTTACATTAATATCAAATACTTGACGGAGCTTGGTTGTTTCCTTTACGCCACTGGTTGTTATCTCGATTGTAAGTTAACAATATATGAATATATATCCAAACTAAAATTTAATTCATTAAAAAATACTATTTCATTGTTATTCTTTATTACGTTGAATATATATGACGTGATATTAAAAAATAAAAATGTAATGATAAAACGTTTTTAATGCATTTTTCTAAAAAAAAACTAAAATAGCTTCATCTGAAATTGATTTGGCATTTATATTAAAAAATTTTTGGAAAACACTGATTTTCATTAGTTAAAAATTATTTTAAATATTCATATTTTATTATGTGCATGTGCACAATATTTTTTTAATTTAATTGATGTAATATGTACATTTTAAAATTACTATAAATCCGTCCCTTATTAAAATATCTGGTTCGATTCGATTCTAGATTTTTTTACTAATAAAAAATTAAAAAAATAGTATTGCCACCAGAATTATTTGAAATAAGATTAAATAACATACTTACATAAACATATATTTTTGTTAAATTTTACAAGATTTTTTTTAAATATTTTAATAATTTTTATTTGGGGTTACATTGACCGCTAAATTAAGTCGAGTACTACTGCTTCCTGACTGTATTGATCAACAATGCACGTAGCCAAATAAACTGTCCTTAATTGACAAACTGACACATCATTCAATGAACGCGACCTTCAAATTTTTAATAGTAAAGTATCAATATTCGCCATATTGCAAAATAATACCTAATGATATATTTGTGACAAAGTGTACTTGAACAATAAATTTACATAATACGTGAATTACTAAAGTCAACCACAAACAAATAGCTATTTACCACTTGCAGTGATTTTGGATAGATAAACTTGTCAAATCAAATGTTTACCTTATCAATAGAGTGTGTTGCAAAGGAGACACAGCAATAGGATCTCTGGGGCATAGACCTTTGGCTTGTAAACTTCGACAACCGTCAGTTTTTAACAAGATCAATTCTTCGTTCTGCTCACCACCTCCTCTCATTGAAACGGTACTCAATCGTGAAGAAGTCCATCCTTGAAAAATTTAAATTAAGAAACTTGGTAAATATAATATATGCACATATTTAGTTTATTAAAATACCATCTTCTGGTTCTATATCAGCTTTCAACATGAGTGTATCTCCTAATGGAACTCGAGCATGAGGTGGCAGCATTTCGTTAAAGTCTCCACGAGCACCCCTCCTGAATAAAAGAGCACGAGAACGCAACGAACCTTTTCCGCCACCCTTAGCCACCACCCCGCCACTTCTAGCCGATCTAAAAATACCATAAATTAACCAATGACATCAAAAGTATTGATACATTATAATCAATGAATACCCACGCAGAATTTGCCACCTCGAATTGAAGATGCTTAGTATGCACTGCTATCTTATCTCGCATCTTGCATTGAAGGGTTAAAACGGCGTCTTCGGGCAATCTCATCTTATAAACAGTAGGAAAACGCAGCCTCACGCATAGAAGATCTTCGCTTTCGCCTGGAGAGCAATTCTTGATTCCGCAGTGGTGAAAATCTCTCTTCGAGACGTTCATCTTAATTCTAGTGTTGAATTTTGGAGGTATTTCATCTGAATTAATTGTACAATGTTGCTGATGTGTTGCGTCTTCAAACACAGGCAAATTTTCATTCTTAGATTTGAATGTTAAGATAGTTTGGAACTTTCCGTCTGTTTGAGTATCGTAGCAGTTCATCTCGTTTATTTCCAGTTGTAAAGGCCTGATTTGGTTGAGGTTTCTGCTTCGCAATGTAGCACCTTTTGAAGGCAGGTATTGAGATGGAATTTCAGGAATTTCGTCGCTGAACGGAGGCTGGAGATCGAATGGTATGTCTGGTTTTTCGTACGAATATCCGTAAGAATGCGAAACATCGTCGCTCGAAGGCGGTGTTATTACGATACCATCTTCTGGCTGCTTTGTGGTGAACAGAGATGGAATTTCATCTCCATACGGCGGTATATATTGAGGCGGATCGTAATAATAAGGACCTTGCGTTCTCAGACTCCTAGATCTAACCTCCGAAGAATCGTTTTTTAAAACAATTGCTCCTGGTTCAACTTTTTTTGTATCCAAACCAGTCCATTGATCCGTGGCGCCGTAGATTAACTGCTCACAAGACACCGAAAAAATACAAGCACAGATCAACGTTAGATGCATTTTATAAATGCAAATGCCACCGTCGCACGGTGGCAGCTATCGGTCAAATGAGTTTTGACATCAAACAACCTTTTATTATGTAGTGACCAAAAGAAATGTGTCAGAGGGGTGATGTCGCCAAAGTGGTCCGAGTCGTGATTTGATAGGTGTCTCCGTTATCCATACTTTCATTTCTGCAATCGAACAATGCTCGCCCGATGTGTTAAAGGTAATTATCGTGATTCATTTTAGCGTCAGGACACTTTTTGGGTCAGAATTTCCTACGGTGAATTCATTACAACGATATGGATTTTTGCACTCAAGATCGGAATTTGCGTGTCATACTTAATTAACTCGCTATCGTTTTCAGATAAAAGTTTGCACGCATGAGATAAGATAACTCGTCGAATATTTGACGTCACGTGAAATTTAATTCTCAATGACCTAGAAACAGTTTATATTAATTAACTCTTTTCTCTATTTATATACAAGACAGGGATGTCATTTGGGGGTATTTGCCCCTCCTTGAATTTGGCCAGAAAAATGCATCTCATTTAATTATAATAAAAATAAATATCTTATTAAGATTCATATTATTTTATATAGACCTTAGGTAAAAATATTAAGAAAGGCTGAAATAACATTCTCGGGTTATCCCTTAAAGAATATCTAAATAAAACAGTCTCGAATCTATCCCCATTTTTTTTTCTAAATATGTCATTACAGTGAAATCATATCGGAATACATTTTCACCGATGTATATATATCTTTACAAGTGAAAATATAATTTATCTGGCAGATGCTAGTAAAGTAATATGATTTCAACTTTTACATATGTAGTAATATAATATATATATATTTACATACTTATCATTAGTTATTTACATGCGGTGTATAATGTTACAGTGAATATATATTTTTCAGTAAAGTTTTATTTTCATTAGTGAAGTCCAAATATATTTTCCCTAGTAGATATATGTTTCTACTACCAAAAATATAATTTAACTGATAGGAGCTAGTGAAATTATATGCTACTCCAAAATGTCTGAAAGTAAATTTGACAGTTGCGAAACGTCCCTTTGGCTGTTCTAACCCAAACCTATCCTAATTAAAGCTCTATAACTAATTATAGTTTTAAAACTCTCATTAGGTTAAGTCCAAAATACAAATTAATCAAATTCATCCCTCAGGGGGGAATAAGCAGAGAAGAAGTACAGACAGACGTCGCATCTTGAATATTGCTCCATTATTTGTCTGCATTTGAATATTTCACTATATTTAAAAAATATGATAGCCATCCCTACCGATATTACTACGGATTTCTGATATAAGAGTATTGGTCAAAGTATATTCAAATCGAATTTTGGTCCAGTAACTTTTTGACTTCTGAGAAGTGATTTTTTGCGCTCTATTGGTCAAAATTCGGTGTGATTCATTTGATTCTCACCCTTTGTAAGTCGAGCGTTTCTATTTCAATTGTGACGGCACGATTTTATTTTTTGACTTCTGAGAAGGCATAATTGTTTTTTGCGCTTTCCTATTGGTCAAAATTTGATTATTCTAAAAAATGAAATAAAGCATATATTTTAAATATTTTTATAAAAAATCTTAATACGAACGCTAGAGAGTCGAGCATTTGCACCACTGCGACGACAACGGCACGATTTTATTGCTTTTGCCGTAGATTCTAAGCATGGACCTTCTATGGACATATAGTTATTTTGATGTGTTTAACGGCTCTACAGTTTTTGTTTGTCTCCTGGAGCTTTTGCTAATTGCCGTTGTTACGGCAATTGTTTACGAAGTTTTTTTTTTGATTATCATTTGTTTTATTATAATCCGACATTTTTCTTAGAATGTATGATACACTGAGTTCCGGATTGCTTGCGGTGCTGCTTTATATATATTTTCGATAAGGTATTTGATTGCAAGTTCTATATCTTCTTCTGTTTTTAATGATATGTCAAATGATATCAGGTCGTTCAATTCGTTCAATTCCATAAATGCTGCCCAATATGTTTTCTTATTGTAAAAGGTTGGTGTTTTCGTATTTTTTATTATTTTTGTACACACGGTAATTATGATCGGAGAATTATTTGCTTTGAGATACTTTTTTGAGATTCACAAAAAAATAGAAAGTTAAATTATTAACAGTATTATTTTTTCATTGTTAATACTTTAATTTTAATTTTCAAAAAATATAAGATTAGAAATAAGTGTTCCAAGCCTTTAAATTTATATTAAAATAACTCAAGAATCAGATATTTTTTGTTACAATCATTTGTATTTGCGAATATTTTTCCAATAGCTCTCCGATAAGAGCATCTATACTATTGAAGATTATTTTCAACCGAGTACAAATAGTTGATGGACGTATTTTAATTTGTATTTACATATGTATTACGATCAGTGTCGTAGTTAAGGGGGCTAGGGGCGGACCGCGCCGGGCGGCACTTACTTGGGGACAGCATTTTCGCAATGTAAGGACTGTTAGTGTAGTGTAGCTTTTAAACTGACTGCGCTAAATATATATATATACATCAATGAATAGCTAAGAACTAAGTTGAATATGTGAAAACTATAAACAGCAGTTTTACAAATGCTGATTTTTTTTTATACATATGATATGTGAAGAGTGTGTAGCTTAGCTGGGGTAGGGGGAAGGGTCAAAAGGTGCCGCCTGTCTCGAAAAGTTTCGGAATATTGAAGACATGCATTAAATTACTTTTTTTAAGAAGGTCAGATTTTGTATTAGCTAATTGTATGAGGGGGCAAAGTTAAGGATCGCCACGGGTGGCACAAACTTGCTACGCCACTGATAATTTATTTATTATTATTATTATACTTATTTAAGTACATATCTATGCGTAAGCATATAATATTAATATCTCAGACAATTCATTTAAAGTAAAGAAATAAAACTTATATTTTTGTAAAAGTAATCGACACTTGGCGATAACGTTAATTTATTGATTCTCTTTAGTTCTTACATCACTTATTATATACTCGTATTAATTTTCAGTGATTTCCTCGTCGTGAGATGTTGCCGAAGAGCGTGCACCAGTTTGTGGGACAATCGGCATTGGAGAGAGTCCACCGTTCGTGACTTGTTCGAGCATTGATGGCTTGTCGTCCATCAGCCGTTAACATTGTGCGCGTGAGTCACACATGTGAGGCTGAAATTACATTTGCATCAACATTAATTGTGGGTCGAACCACTCTTTATAGGAAACTAGTCTAAGGTCTGATGGCAATGGCGATCCCTGGTGCTGCTGCCAGTAGGCGAAGATACAGCGCTCTCCAAGTGACTCCTGGACGTCGTCTCAGCGCTTTGGTGCCTGATGCTGTTGCTAGGAGGCTATCTACTTTAGGAATATCGCCTAGGAACAGTCCTGCAGATTGTCTCATAGAACAAGGTATTTGCTATAATCCATGATATATTAATATACTTCAAATTTTCGTTGTTTCGTTGTCGTTGCGTTCAAGATTGTATACTTTCCTTCCAATTCAGTCAATAGAATGTCATAGCAAACTTCAAGTAGCTCTGCATCAAAGCACTATTCACCGTATGGTTTAATTTTTGGAATGCTCCAAGCTTGTAGGAAGGAAGAATTTAATTTATTTTTGCTCTAAAATGTCTATGAAACTCAATTTAACAGTTGCGAAACGTAAATTTGCTGTGCAAATCCAAACCTAACCTAATGAAAGTTTTAAAACTAATTATATTAGAACTTTCATTAAGTCAAGTCAAAAATTTAAAATGTGCCAACTTAATTCTCAGGGGAAAATGGGCATAAGAAAAGTACAGACAGATGTCGTATTTCACATATTGCTCTATAGTTCGTTTGCACTTCTAATTACACTATGTTTTAAAAATATAATAGCTATCCTTACCGATATCACTAAGAATTTCTAATAAAAGAGTACTGGTCAAAGTATATTCAAACTGAATTTTGGTCAATATGAGGGCGCAAAAACAATTATCACTTTTCAGAAGTCAAAAATTCACGTCAAAAGTAATAAAATCGTGTCAGCGACGTCACAGTGGGAACGCTCGGTAACGAGCGTTTTCACTGCGACGGCGACGGTGATTTTAGTACTTTTGACGTGAATTCTAAACAGCGACCTTAATGAAATATTATGTATCCTAATTAAATTAAAATATTTTTACCTTCCCTTCTCTGGAAAAATCTGAAATGACATCCCTGCCTGTGGTCAGTCTATATAAAGAGAAGAACTTTATACTACTTTTTATAAAAAAATCAACACTGGATACATTATTCGGTGCTATAAAATGGAAACAGGCAGATGAATTTAAAGAACCTGAAGCTTCTAAACATAAGGAACATATAAGCATGAACTTGTAACCAACCTGTTTCTGAAAATATTCGATACTAATTATTTCACATAGGATGCTATGGGAAATCGCGTTTCATACTAGGAACTATTTCATTCTAGGTTATTATTTAGTACAAAGCTTATATATATTATTTTCAAATCACAATAGCTTAGGGAATTTAGGTTATTACTTTTAGCTGGACCTTATCGGACGGTCAAAAACTCAACATATGTAGTTCGACTCTCCTTTATTCTAAAGTTCAGACTGAAGTCTCTAAACGAAGTTATGTGATACTTGAATACATTTAATAATTGAGGGATATCCAATGTCTCTTCCAGTTTTCAATCGTCTGACCAATCTCAATGATTCGGAGCGGAAACAGACTATTTGTTATTGCTTAATATATATCCAGTTTGACTATTTGCATAGGACGATTCCTATGCCTCCTATAACAATTCCCAATCCAAATTTTAGTATTTGGGACATAAACTAATGCCAAAATAGTTTCGCACTTGTTTTGTGTTATGGCACCCAACGCGTGCATGAATTATTATATTTTACTTTTGTAACTGTTTTATTAGGAATGGTACTAGACACTTTTCATAAAGTTAATCTATCATAAACTCACACCAAGCATATTATTAAAGTTTATTAGTAACAATGTAAGACATTCACATTTTTTCAACATGAACTTCTTTCTACTTTATTTGTTAAAAATTTCAACAGTAAAAAAATCGCCTCGATTAAATGTTTTTATTACAAATTTGACGTTGGAAGAAACGCTACATTCATTGACAATAAATTATCTTCACAAATGATAAAAGTGATCAATATATATTCAGATTGATAGCAGCTATCAATAACGAGATTATATACATTTTTGTAGCATTTCTGCAAACATCCGTCAAAAATGCTACTTTTTAATAATTCTACCGAGGTGCTATCTATGTGCTAAATATCCATTATAAATATTTTATGTGGTATTACTAAGGTTTAGAAAAACCATTGATGAACTGAAATTCAAGAGAGGAGATCGAGTAATGCAAAACCTAAGAAATCGGCTACATATGTTTATCGCAAATGAAGGCCACCATACGAGCGATTTCTTTCTCAAATCAATATGCAATTTAAGATTATAAGCCACTTATTTATACTATGATTATATATTCATATTTTTAATTCACAGGTAAAGCATTATGTGCCCAATATATGAGAAGCCGGACGAGCGATTCAGGACGAAAATGGCGATGGCGAGGAGATTCTTGGCCAGGAGCCCGTCTCGTCTTTCCAAGACTATCTCATTTGGGTAGACATTTGGAAAGAGCTCGTCCTCGTTTATATGCTGCTATCGGACGTCACGCACTTCCTTCTGTGTCCATAGACATAGCGCCAGAAGACATTGTTTATAGTATAGGAGTTGAGCTATTCAAAGAAGACATCACATGGGGAAAGGTATAATTAATTTATAATAAACTGCCATCTACACGAATCAATTTTAGCCAAGTTTCAAATCAAATTATCTATATATTATTTTTCAGATCGTCTCTCTAATGGCCGTTTGTGGTGCTCTAGCAAAAAGTGCTGCTCATAGTGGTAGAACAGAAATAATTCCTACATTTTTGGAAGCCGCTACAGCAGCCATGCAAGGACCTCTTCTACCGTGGCTACAGCAAAACGGTGGCTGGGTAAAAATTCTATTCCCTGTTAATACAATTAAGAATAAAATTTTATTTGTTTTATTACTATTTTAGTACGGATTAGTTGAACATTGTCAACCAATCGAGCGCTCTCCAATCAAACAGCAAAACATCTCCATCAACGTAATGATGGTTACTGGAAGTTTATTATTAATATGTTTTTTACTTTTAGTCATAAAATATTCTGTTAATTAAATCTTAAATTATTTAAAATATGCATTTTCAATGTTCCGTCCTTATTATATTTTTAATCAATATTGTACTTCGAATTATTGTTAAATATATACGCGTGTAATATTATTATTAATAATTTAATGTAAACCAAAGATAATAAAGTAAATATAAGTCGTATGAATGTATGTGATTTATTTTTTATATGAATCTGTCAAAATAATATTGTCACGGATTTGTGTCATTAGTAACCATTAATAAAGTTAATATGGAGAGACGCTATTGGGACGCGGTAAGTATCTTTTACACTGCTTTTTTACCAAATGATGTCTTTATAAATCGTTGTCTTTTTAATTTATATATGTATTCGTTGAATTGTAATAAATATTCATCAAAATTGTAATTTTGATCATAAACGTTCGGTAGGTATTTAGTAGATATATAATCATATATGTAAGGTAGGTGCGGGCATTAAGGCCTAGCTAAGGGAGATTTGAAATAAAATAAAAACTATATATCGAAATCAACTAATTTTAATGTAAAGTATACCTATAGATACATTACTATAAAATAAAAACAAAAAATGGCAACTTTTGCCGTAAACAAAAACAAAATTAAACATTTTGTAAAACTCTATCTTTAGGCCTTATTATACTATGGTCGGGTAATAAGGCCTAAGGCTTTAACATACTATAATAATCAAAATATGCATCTTATATTTGGTAATTATGATCAATAATCATAGATATGCATTAATCATGCATGAAGTCTTAAAAAAGCAACAAATTCCTTTGATTAACAGCCATCAGGACACTCAAAAGTGTCCGTATCATCTGCTGACAAACCAACGCACTCCTCGTGATACCACTTGCCGCATTTAGCACATTGCCTCATATCTGCCATCTTATCCTCTTCACAACCATGACAATACCAGCTCACTTGTTTCTGCTTAGTACCACTTCTACCTTTGAGATTCGATGTCTTTATTATTTTCTTTTCTTCTTTGTTTTTGTCAAACATATTTTTAGTGACTGGAGTTCCCCTATAATTTAAGGCTTTTCTCCTAACGATTGGTGTTTTTTCAGTATTTTTGACTGGTGTAGGCATAAGCTGCTTAAATACTGTTCTTTTTATTTCAGCGAGAGGCACATGATCTTCATCATCGTCCGAACTAGAACTACCGTAAACCATAGGGTAAAACCTTCCAGGACGTTTGTTTGGGGTTTGACCAATTAATTCTTCTCCAATTCTTGATGTTGATGGTCCCGATGTTGGTGGCCTAGGGTAGACGAGATATGGCGAATTTTCTTTGTTAACATCGTCAGATACAGGAGGAGCTGGTGCCTCTGTCAGTAAAGATGGTGCAAAAGCTGTTTCTGGAATAGCCTGTGGATTCAATGGATACAAACCAGTTGCCCCGAAGCCGCATATAATGTTATTATGGGTCATAGATTTCGACCACACATTTGAGAGAATAATATTAAATCTTGCCTTAGTGAGTTTTTTATCTGGGTTTTGTTCTATAAATGTTAAAACTTCAGCATCCCAATGGTGCTCAAATGATCGAAAGACGGCTTTATCAAGCGGTTGGAGTTCATGAGTGGTGTTTGATGGTAAACAGTATAATGATATATCGAGTGAATCGGCAACTTCAACTATGGATAGGTCTAGGTGACAGGTTGCTCCATCAAATATTAAAAGGCACTTTCCTGTACTTTTGTACCGGGCTAAGTGTTTCAAGAAATCCTTGAAAAGTTCATTGGTCATATAACCCTTTGTAGATTTTTGAACTAATGTTCCCGGTGGAATGTTGTCATATAACTCTGGTTTCAGTCGTTTACCTTTGAAAATGATCATTGGTGGTATTGCAATGCCAAGTGCATTTATACATCCGGCGATTGTGACACTTTCAGCGTGTTCTGAAGACTGTAAGTGCACTCTTTTAGCTCCTTTCTTTGCTAAAACAGTTTGCTGATGATGGATCGTTAGACGGCAACCTTTCTCATCCATTTTGTAAATTCTTTCAGGATGACTTTTCAAGTCCAAATTATCATAAACTTCACTCAGTCGCTTGAAGTGATCATCAACAATAAATTTATTAAGCTTTTGAGCTCTGGCAGGGTTTATGAATTGAGCTTTTCTTCTAGATATTTCTGGATGTCTTTTCATGAATGCATTAAACCAATCTTTACCAGCAACTTTATGAGATGGGTTGAACTTATGATTGATGTTATTAAGTTCGCAAAATTTAAAGACCAAGCGTCGGAGAATCAGTGGTGTCACAGGCAATCCAATTTCAGCGAACCTTATGATTCTGCTTACAAGTTCAGTTTCCTGGTCGTCACTGAGTATGGATTTTCGACCTAGTGTTTTTTTTAAACTGCCGGTCTGAAGATGATTTCTAATGGTTCTTCTGGGTACTTTATACCTCTCAGCAGCTTTATAGGTGCTCAGTATTCCTCTTTCTACCGCTCGAACAGCCGACACCAAGTCATTTTCAGACCACAATGCTCGTTTGGGAGGCATTGTGATTGCTGTCACTAAAAAAAAACAATAAACAGTTGTCATTACTTTTTATAACACTCCTAGCATTTTAAAAAAGATACTAACTAAAGCTGTGATATTGATACAAAAAGGAGGATAATAAAGCCTACGATCAAATTTTGTAGGCCTTAATAACCACCGACAACATGTGTAAAGAAAAATAAAAATAATATGATTCGGATCATGATATTATAATTTAAACTTCTAAGGTCATAAAAGTATGAAATGATAGAAATCTATAATGTAAAATAACATAATTATGTGAAATATTTCAAAAAATACTTACGTTTGTAACGGACGATTTTTTGTTATTCGTGTTGCGCAACCGCTTCCCACAATGAACGACGACGCACTGGCGACATCGCGCGAGCTATCCTGTCGTGACACGTTTGAAGGGCCATCTTTGAGTGTTAGCTACTTATGTTTGTAACCTTGAGTGATTCAAACAAGCTTAAATTGGATTTTTATTACTTAGGCCTTATTACCCGACAGGCTTTATTACCCGAACCTACCTTATATCATATTATTTATATCTTAACTCGAAATACATAATATTAATTATTTAATAATTAATAATAAATTATATTAGCTTAATTATCATTAAATGTTAATTTATATGGTTTTGAAAATTCAATAAAATATTAGATTGATCAAAAATGACGTGTCGCTATTATCTCTTAATATATTTTTCCATTTACTTTACAGTCTGGACACTTTTGTAGGTTTTTTCTTTCAATAAAGGGTTTTATTTTCTTTTACAGTTCAATACTTTTAAAAATGTGTTGTTTTATATAAATATAATTTAAACAAATCTTTAGAATACGAAAATGTATTCCTGAATCATTCTATCAAACAATATTCATCACGAAACTTGACATAATATTTTTATTAAATAAATAAGTAACACTTGGTATAAGTCGTTTAAAGTTAATAGTGATTATTTATAACCTACCTAAATTTTGCCTTTAGCCGGGTCTATAATGTAAGTTTATAAATATTTCGTTAAATACTGGTATAATTAGCACCGCGATTTTAAAATGTTTCATTATTCTGCTTAACTAGCGAAATGTATTATTTTATTTTACATTTCAGTTCATATAGTTCTTATTTTTACACATAAATAATATTATGTTTATTATATATTGTCACTGAGATCACGCGTATCGAAGATCTTGTTGAACTCGTGAAGATTCTGAATGACTGCTTGGCTAGACCAGATTGGACGCTCGAAGTGGAAGCGATTGTTTTATCCAGACTTCTAGGGGCGTAGGTTCACTTAGTGCAAATTTAGCATATTCTAGTATATTACTAGTTGAAAGTGAAGCGTAATGCTAATGAAGTCTTGCCGGAAGTGTACAGAACTGGGTGTCACCGGATCCACAAGATCCCCGTTGCAGTATACGATCTTGGACAAAGCCCACCAAGCAATGTCGCTTTCTAAAGGCGTATACTTATTTCGCTGTTCTATGAAACGAGTACATCTATTGGCTGGATGATCGCTGTATGAATGTGATTGTTCAGTAAGATTTTGAGCCCTGGATATTTAAGCCTGGACTCCGATGAAGAGAGGGTAGTCACAAGCAGTCTGTCGCAGACTCCGGCAGAGACTCTGAGAGAACAGCAGACGCCCATCCGCCCGCCGGCAGCATACTGTCATGGATGCTCGCACCAAAGAGGGATCGACTCTATCGTGCTCGTACTGTAGCAGAGAGACTTCCGCTGTACACTCGCTGCCACGCCACTTACAAGATCTCTGAGGAACTCCCACGGACATCATCTTTCTTTATGTTTCATGTTCTGCTTGTTTTCCCTTGAGAGACGAATTTTCTTAGTTTGTGTTTTGAACTTGACCCAATGAAATTTCTAAAACTATAATTTTGCAACTGTAAAATTGAGTTTCATAGACATTTTAGAGCAGCATATAATTTTGACGGCACAATTTTATTGCTTTTGACGTGAATTCTAAACTTGAATTCGAAATATTAAAAAAATGTAAATAATTTAATTTATTTTAAGTTTATAATTATTAGTGGGGTAATATCGAACATAAGTTTAAAATATAAAGTACACTTATTTTATTAATAAGAATATATTGTATGTATTGATTGGCACCCGTTCACTTAATAAATGTTTTTTTAGTCGTCATATCTAGCAAAAAATTGTATATGGCTTACAATTTTGGTGTTATCGAAGTTTAAATAATAAAAAAAATTTTTAGCTGAGCTGAGTTGTTGTTAGCTTAGTGCGATCGTTCGGTAGTCTAGGTCGTCCTCCTCGTTCGCCGTCGCCGTCGCCGTCCGGCCTGCAGCGGCCGGTCGCTCGGTCGCCGTCGCGCGTCGTTGGTGCTGGAGGCCGGTGGGCCGAGGGGGCCCGAGCCCCGCGCCCGACACCCGCTCCGTCTCAATTCCAGAAGACTCCCGGCCAAAATGATGAACAGTGCCACCATCAAGAAGGATGGCAAGATGCGCATCCGAGCCTTTCCGGTCAGTGCACTCGCTTCCGCCCCCGCGGACGTCAGGCCTACGCCTCCGCCCCCGCCCCTCGCACCTCGCTTTGACCTATGACACCTGTCAAAGTTTCGAAACCCTGCTTCGTGTCAAATCTCAACATGTCTCTATCTATTTCAGATGACTATGGACGAGAAGTATGTGGAAAATATCTGGACGCTATTAAAAAATGCAATACAGGAGATACAAAAGAAAAACAACTCCGGCTTATCCTTCGAAGAACTCTACCGCAATGCCTACACCATGGTGCTACACAAACACGGGGAGAGGCTCTACAACGGCCTCAAAGAGGTCGTCACGCACCATCTGGAGTTTAAAGTGAGTTTTCGTGTTCATATTTTAGACGATTAAGGTATTTGAGGTTAAAATAATATAATCGCTGTGTTCCTGTTATATACTTCTTAGTTGAGGAGATTTTTCGACTCTTATTACCCATCATGTCACAATGAATTATTTTCTTACCCAATTTGATGACAAAGCATTGTGTTTATTGTGCAACGACACTAAAAGTGCAATATACCTCATTAGTAGACTAATATTCACAACAATATGAAATATTACATCACAAGGCTGAATCTAAAGATGGTTTTTGAGTAGCTTGAGCTAATTAAATCGTTAGATTGTTTTTTGGCTTTTCGGCTACAACGGTTGCTCGATTAATAGTTCAATGAGTCGGCAGCTTTGATTCAGCAATAATATTGCTCAATCAAAGCTCAGTTAAAAGTGACTGTATGGTTCAACTTCAGGTGAAAGTATTTTCAGGGAAGTTGAGAAAACGTTAACAAAGTACAATTCGAAGGTTAATCATTGAGTCTATTGTATGTCTTAAACCATTGGGTCAACGATAAACTTCATTCGTTCTCGTAGATAAATCATAGTCAGAAATGGAGTTGAATATCCTGACTTGAGTGGTAAAGTTCTATAGAGCCTACAAGGCGTAAGATACTCGCATATAAAACTTGTACTAAGCTATATCGACTACTAGCGTAAATCATATCAAGCTACTTGCTGCAATGTATGTATCTTCTATACTACAGTTCCAGCAGTGTTTTTCAGATTCAGATAAGATACAGTTACAGATTGAACAAAGGAGACTGGTTCTGTCAAAACATTTGGATAAAATAATTACGTTTTATTTTCTAATTTCTTTCTAAACGATTAATTCAATTGTATTTAATAATATTTTTTTATTTTTTTTGTGTAAAACAGTAATTTTTATAAAATGGCTTAAAAAAATATTTCTGTTGAAGTGAAAATAGCCATTTGTACTTTCCTTGCTAAAGAAACTCATACTTATTGAGAAAGAGAACAAAAATTCAACGTGTCTTATCGATTAGTGATGGAAATAAAAAAATGTTGGCACTTAGACAGCAACCCTATACGTCACGACATAAAAGTGGACGAAAACGCAAAACGACCCCCTTAGATGGACAGAAAAATTGTCTCTATTGCATTGCGAAACAGGTGGATTACAAATAAAGGTATATTAACTATTTTAAATGATCAAGGAATTAAAATATCTAAGATAACTTTACAACGTCGTCCACGCAAGGTGGATTGTTAAAATCAACCCCGCAGTAAAAAACCTCGACTAACAAAGGCAATGAAAAAAACGTTTCGAATGGGCCAAGCAACACCGAGATTAGACTGCTAATAAATTATGTTTTAAAATGATTTTTTTTCAATTCGCACTATAAATATTTACTGAATTTTTTTTGTAAGTTTGTTTCTCCGATGAGACAATCATGCGATTATGTGCATAGACGACCTTCGGAGATGTACAAGGTAGAATGTATAAAAAGAGTCGTAAAACAACCATGTTTAGGGATGTTACTGTCTAGTTTTAGCCACAAGGTTGCTGATTCCCGTTATTTTTCTCAAGGAACGATGAATTAAGATTTTTTATAAAAACGTTTTAGGTAGATATTTTTACCCATATCTTATTGAAGAAAACTTTAAAGACAATAACTTAATAGTTCTGCAAGATGGAGCTCTCTACTACACGGCAAAATACTTGGCAAACAAAAATTTACAATTTTACCTTGGCCAGGAAATTGTTGAGAAATTCTTAAATCTATTAGCTAAACACACGCAGGGATCTGTCCGACGAACACTCGGACAGATCTGTCTAAGCTTCACCACACACGCAAACTCTGAACTCGGACATCAGTTTTATGTGTTTTTAGGTGATTCTACATTTCAACTAAACACACATATTATGAAAACCTATATACTGTACTAAAAGAATAACTAATGTCGGTTGACGTCAAAACAATAATCGATTACACGCTTTACAATTATTTTGAATATATATTTCTATCATGTTTGAAGTATCATAATTAATTATTATTATATAATTATAAATCATTACAAATTTATTGATTTTTATAATCTCACATAAAATATTTGATTTAATAAGTTTGTAAAAACTTGTTTTTATGTTATTTGTTTAAGCAGGCCAACTTACTACCTTCATAAATATCCTCAAGTTTGCCTATATAACATTTAATATTCAACGAGAAATATTTACCAACTACTTGGACATACTAATTATGAAATATCCATTTTTGCAAAGCCCAGATATAAACATAATGCTAAAATTTATTTTACCATTTGGTATTGCCAATCATACCCAGAAAGATAAATCACACTGCTTACAAACAATAAATTTGTCAGTCTGTTGATATTATTTTTCTAAAAGCTTGTGCGTAAACACAATTGTAAAAATTATATTTTACTAGAAAAATGAGTCAAGTTTAAGAAAAACAAACATGAGTTCTACAACAAAATATTACAGACCCGTATTAAATCTTCTATATATTTAAAATCATATGGTTTTCTTTATATGAAATTATATGGAACTCAAGATTTTTTCTTACACTTATGCGCATGCCAGTGAAAAAAAATAACTCAATATAGTAGATATGTAATAGACAAATTTATATTTAAATAAATATAAAATGTAGTACAGTTTTAATAAATGAAAACTTCTTCATTTATTATATTGCATAAATAAAAGTAGACTCCCGTTAACACTTTACTGACGGGTCGTTTTTTCGCCACTTAATGTGTAAAAATGGGCTATTTGGAAAGTACTTCACGCAACACAGATATAAAAACAAAAAATGATAACTTTTGAATTATAAGAAATTAAAAAACGAATATTTATCAAATGTTCTAAATTGTATTGGTACATATATTAAAATTATTTTATT